>NW_007726259.1:742996-772117 GCF_000696425.1 Galeopterus variegatus | reverse complement strand
AATAAATAAATAAAATAATTAATTACTCTTTGTAAAAAAAAAAAAAAAAAAAAAAAGTAAATGCCTGAGGTATGGGAATGTGACTAAGGAGGGCTAAAAAAAAAAAATAATAAAAAATAAAATAAAGGCAAACTCTGAAGTCTGCTCTTTGTTTTTCACACGCTTGTAACTTGGGATACTTAAAGGGTATTCTTGGGGTCTAGCCTCTTTTCCTGAAGAAATTTCAAATTAAATAAGTGATTGTCAATTCATGTCCTCAATATTCAGCTTGATTTCTTAAAGACAATGACTTTTCTAGGCCACACAATAATCTATTTTATGCAGCTTTGCATTTATGCAGCATATCTTCTTAATCATCAAGTTTATGTTAGTAATTTAATTTCATGGGAGTGGGTAGTTTTTAATGTTCTACTTTCTTCCTGTTCATTGTCCTGATAGTGACAGAACAGCTGAGTGTTTATTAAATGTCTGATGTAGTGTATGAGAGTGACTTACAGACTATGTCCCTTTCATAAGCACATCATTTATTTATTAAAATTATGGTTTTTGTAGTTTGGCTCTCACTTTATAATCTAATTTTAGTTGTGTGCATATATATTATATATATACACACACATTACATATATATAAAAATACTGTTTACCCAGGCTTTTTCCATTTCCATTCGAACTCTTCCCATGATTAATTAAACTATTTTATCTGTGTTACAGTGAAGAGATAAAGAAAATGATTAAAGACTGTCAAGCCATGAAAATATGATGCTAAAACACATTATCTAACATTACCTTAGTTGCCCCTTCTTTGTAAAACAAATCCTGGCCTAAGGAAAGGTATTTAAGTAAACAATAAAGAGCATAGAAAAATATTTGAAAATATGTACACAAAAGTCTTATTATACTGGTGCATTAGTCTGTTTCTGGTGCTTATAACAAGATAACGGGAAATGCATAATTTATAAGAAAACAAAATTTATTGCTTACAGTTTTGGAAGCTGGGCAGTCCAATGTCCAGGGAACACGTCCCATGAGGGTCTTCCTTGGTGGTGGCATCAGCAACACAGCGTATCACATTGCGAGATGGCAAAAGCAGAGAGAGAGAGACTCTCATGTGCTCTCCTTTAAAGCCATCAGAACCGTACCCATGACCACCACTATTAATCCATTCACTAGGCATGCTCCTCAGAATCTGATCACCTCTTCAAGGCCCCACCTTTCAATTACCGTAATAGGATTTCCCACCCTCAACAGTTACAGTGGGGATTAAGCTTCAATGACTTAAAACTTTGTGGACACAATTCAATCCATATCAATGGGTTATATCTGAGGAATGAAAGTGGAGGCAGAAGATGAAAAAATTCTTTATTTATTTTTATTTCCCATGTTCATAAGCTACTTTTGGAATTAAAGAATGTCATTATAATGTGTTATGAGTTAATATTTCCATAAGTATGAATTCTAAATATTGTATATACTGAAAACTATAAAACATTAATGAAAGAAATTGAAGACACAAATAAATGGAAAGATATCCTGTGTTCATGGATTGGAAGAATTAATATTGTTAAAGTGTCCACACTACCCAAAGTGATCTATACATTCAATGCAATCCTATCAAAATCCCAATATTATTTTCCATAAAAATAGGAAAAAAATCCTAAAATTCATACGGAATCACAAAAGATCTGGAATAGCCAAGGCAATCATGAGCTAAAAAACCAACCAAACAAACAAAAAAACAAAGCTGGAAGCATCACACTTCCTGATGTCAAACTATACCACAATGTGATAATATTCAATATGGCACAGTACTAGTATAAAAATAGACTCATTGAACAATGGGACAGAATAGAGAGCGCAGAAATGAACCCACACATGTATGTCAATTGATTTTCAACAAAGGCGCCAGAGTACACAATGGGAAAAGGACAGTCTTTTCAATAAATGGTACTGTTTTCAGTAAATGGAAAAGTGGACATTCATATGCAGAAGAATGAAATTGAAACTTTATCTCACACCATATACAGAAATCAACTTAAAACAGATTAAAGACTTAAACGTAAGACTTGAAACTGTAAAACTACTGGAAGAAAATATAGGGGGAAAGTGACATGACATTGGTCTGGGCAATGATTTTATAGATTTGAACCAAAAAGCTCAGGTAACAAAATTAAAACTAGACAAATGAGATTACAGCAAACTAACTTTCTGTACAGCAAAGGAAACAGTTAACAGAGTGAGGAGACATCTTACAGATTGGGAGAAAATATTCGCAAGCCATACACTTGATAAGGGTTGATATCTAAAATAGATAATAAACTCAACTCTATAGAAAAAACCCCCAACAAATAATCCAATTAAAAATGGGCAAAGGACCTTAGTAGACATTTCAATGCAAAATGGACAACGGATATATGAAAAAATGCTCAACATAACTAATCATTAGGGAAATGTAAATTACAATAACAATGAGATATCACCTCACATTTGTTAGAATGACTATTATCAAAAAGACAAAAGACAAGTGGTGTTGAGGATATGGAGAAAAGAGAATCCTTCTACACTGTTGGTGGGAATGTAAATTAGTACAGCCATTATGGAAAACTTTATGGAGTTTCCTTAAAAAACTAAAGATGGAACTACAATCTGATCTAGTAATCCCACTTTTGGGTATTTATCCAAAAGATTTGAAATCAGTGTGTTAAAGAGATATGTCCACTCCCACGTTCATTGCAGCAGTATTTACAGTAGCCAAGTTATGAAATCAAGCTAAGTGTCCATCAGCAGATGAATGGATACAGAAAATGTATTACATACATATACACAATGGAGTACTACTGTCCTTTAAAAAAGAAAGCAATTTTGTCATTTGTGACAACATGGATGAAATTGGAGAACATTTTGGTAAATGAAATAAGCCATACACAGAAAGACAAATCTGCACGTTCTCACTTGCATGTGGAATCTAAAACAATTCACCTCACAGAAACAGAGAGTAGAATGGTGATTACCAGAGGCTAGGGACATGAGGGGGGTGGGGTTCAAATGGTACAAAGTCTCAATTAGATAGGAGAAATAAGTTTTTTTTTTTCTTTGAGATATATTGCATAGCATGGTAAATATAACAATAATGTATTGTACATTTCAAAATTGCTGAGAATAAATTTCAAGTGTTGTCAATACCAATATGATAAGCATTTGAGATGATGGATATGTTAACTAGCTTGATTTAATTATTCTAAGTCCAGATTTGTTAACTTAATCTTTTGCAAAGAGTCAGAGAATCTTATATATACATATAAAAAAAACATAGCAAGCTAACAATAGCCTGTGTTCCAGATGCATACATCTCTATTCTATGCACGTCTGTAATGTTTTAAGTTTGTTGTTTGACTTTGAGCATTTTATAAACTCTTTAGGTCTTTTAAAATGGGGAAGTTTAAACAAGATAATTTCTAAGATTTTTTTAGGTGTAATATTTTATGAACATGAAATTAGTGCTTTGGAAATTGATTAACATCTAAGAAACTATTAAAAAAAAAGAATTGTGTATAGACCAACAAGTATCACACCCACATTAGACTGAAGTAGTTAGAATACATGAAGAATAATTTTTTTTTATTAAAAATTTACTATATGCTAGGAACTGTTGTTAAGTACTGTACATTTATTATCCCACTTAACCCTCACATCAATTATATGAAGTAGGGATAATTGTTATCTTATTTCAAAGATGAGGAAATTGCTGTAGAGAGAAATTTATCATCTTACTAAGTTTACACAGCCAGTAAGTGGTGGTTCAGACTTTTAACTCAGGTGGTCCAACTTCAGAACACGTATTTTTAATTACTACTCTATTTCCAGGTAGTGATTGGTTGGCCAGAAGTATCATTTTTGTATTCATTCCTGGTGGCTGAAAATTTCTATAAAGATTATTTCATTTCTGTACCTTAATTCTTTGAATACAACTCACTTTTGCCTCCACTGAAGATTTTTTCACATGTAAAATAAATGTTTACTTATGTTTTTTTGTTCTGAAGACCACACATTTTGGAGATTAGGTTAAATTTGTACTTATAACCTGCAGCTATCTCAAAAATTGGCTTTAAAAATAAATTTCCAATATTTTCTCACTAAAAGTAGAGTTCTTGGAAAAAACTTAATATTTGAAGATGGTTCTACTTTAATTTCTGGCAAATACATTTTATTTTTAAAAAACTTATTTAATTATTTTCTTATTTATTAGAACATAATTGATTATACATATTAGTGGGGTATAGAGTTGAATATCAACACCTGTGTACAATATGTGATGATCAAATCAGGATAATTAGTACATTCATTATTATAAAACGTAATCATTCTTTGTGTCCATTAACCAATTACTCACTAACCTCCCCTCCACTCCCCCTTTTCCACTTCTAGTAACCACAGTTCTATTCTCTCCTTTTGAAAGTTAAACACATTATTGTGATCTTTTTCTATTTTTCTGTCTGTCTTTCTTAATTTCTTTGTTTTTTAAACTACCACTTTGAGTGAGAGCATATGATATCACTCTTTTTGTGCCTGGCTTATTTCGCTTAGCATAATTTTCTCCAAGCTCATCTATGTTGCTGCAAATGGCAGAATTTCATTCTTTTTTATGGCTGAGTAGTATTCCATTGTGTATATATAACACCATTTCCTTATCCAGTCATCCAAAAATGGACATTTAGGTTGGTTCCATATCTTGGCTATTGTAAATACAGCTGAGATAAACATGGCAGTGTGAGTATCCTTTTTCACATGATGATTTCCATTCCTTTGGGTATACACCCAGTAGTGGGATTGCTGGATCATATGACAGTTCTATGCTGTTTTCCATAATGGCTTCACCAATGTACAGTCCCACCAATGGTGTAGAGGGTTCCTCTTTGTCTGCACGCTTGGCAGCATTTGTTATCCTGTCTTTGATAATAGCCAGTCTAACTGGCGAGAGATGATATCTCAATGTGGTTTTGATTTGCATTTCCCTGAGGATTAGTGATGTTGAGCATTTTTTCAAGTGTCTGTTGGCTAATTGTATGTCATCCTTTAAGAGATGTTTATTCAGCTCTTTTGCCCATTTTTAATTGGATTATTCGTTTTTTTACTGTTGAGTTGTTTGAGTTCCTTGTGTAATCTGGATATTAATTCCCTGTTGAATAGATAGTTTGCAAAGAAACATCTGGATCTGGGCAAAGTGGAGCTGATGGCACCCAGGCTGGCCATTGGCAAGGAGCAAGATGAAATGCTGTTTAGGGAGAGGGGATGGCTGCAGCTGCAGTGTTCTGGGGCCAGATGATGCTGGCTGTGGCTGCTGACAGAGATGGTGGGAGCTGTGTGACAGGAGCAGCAGTGGCTGTGGTGAGCAGCAGGACAAACTGCTGTGTGGGGAGATGGGCAGCAGCTCTGGGACCGGATGATGGCCATGGTGGGCTGGGGCATGAACAAGAAGAGGATTACTACTAAGAAGTGTTCACAGCTGAGCAGATTCTTTTTGCCACAGGGAAAATTTCTCCTGCACTGGCCCTGGTGTCAGAGATATGGTGGCTGAAGCTGAGTGCCTCTTTCTCCTCTCTATGCCACCTTCCTGGGTTTTCGTACTCCACAGAGACCTCACCAGACTCCTGCTGCCCTCCCATGCTTTCCCATTGATGTTCTCTTTAGTACTTAGCTGTCCATTCCTTGTTCTGGTCTTTTCCTGTTGGAGAAACATGCCCTGGGCACCTCTAGTCCACCATCTTGCCTTCTTCTTCTGGCAAATACATTTTAAATTCAATGTTATGTGCCCTCCAATCCTAAAAGGAGCTCAAATGACCACAGATAATATATATTTGGTAATTGGTGTGAACATACTGGAATACATATTTGCTTTGGAAGCAATTGGGAAAATCGGTCAGCTGCATGCAACTCAATAAACATTAATTTTTAATTAAATATTGGAGACAATGTAATCTGGATATCTCTACAAAAAAGAACTGTAGAAATGAGAGGGAACTTGCAAAATTAAGATAATTATAATTTTGAGGCTACATTCAACTCCCACTGAAATACACTTCTTGGCATATTTCTGGGCTAGATTGCAATGGTTCCTTTATTAATTTTAAGTTTACAGTTTAATACTTAAAAATTATGATTGTAAACTAAATGCTAGTTGGGAAATTTTACCTTTAAAATGACTAAACATATAAATTTAATATTTTTAATTTAAATTTAAATTAAGTCTCTGAAAAATGGTAGTTAAAATGGAAAATCTGAAATTAGAAAAATGTGTGGATATCAGTGTGAATTAATGACTTAGATTAGTGAATAGTGGAATCTTACACATCTTATGTATTTACTTGCAATAAAAATTAAAATGAAAAAGATTCTATCATATGAAGGAGCCGATGGGTCCTTGATAAAGCAAAAGGGGGCCGACGCCGTGGCTCACTCGGGAGAGTGCGGCGCTGGGAGCGCAGCGGCACTCCCGCCGCGAGTTTGGATCCTATATAGGGATGGCTGGTGTGCTCACTGGCTGAGCTGGTGTGGGCGACACCAAGCCAAGGGTTGTGATCCCCTTACCAGTCACAAAAAAAAAAAAAAAAAAAAAAAAAAAAAAAGAAAAGAAAAGAAAAAGAAAAAGCAAAAGGAAAAATAGTTATTGTTCTGGTTCATAGACGTCATAAGATCATGTCGTTCTCTTATAGTACATCACATTTTTGAGAGGATGGGTAGTTACATCAATTGCTACATGCCATTATTGTATTACGTTCTTAGCGATATGTTTTTCAGCTATGTAAAAGCAGGATAATAATCGAAGACTTGTATTAAAGGGAAACTCCTTCAGTATCATGTTAACTACTTAATTAATGTAACAGATGCGAGTAGTGATTAAATGGATGTCTGAATCAAGAATGCTTATTGTTAATAATTAAATTAGCCATGTTCTTCATCCTGATCATTCATGATTTAAAAGTCACTTTATGGTTCTCCAGAGCAGTTGCTGAGGCAATGAAGTCTGGATCTTTTTGTTTTCACTGGGCATTTGCTTTTTAAATATCATAGCATTTACATCAGGGAGTGCTTCCTGGTGTAATACATGGAAAAAGTAATAGATGATTGCAGGATTAATGGCTAGAAATAATTAAAATGACACTACTAAGCTCTGTCTTTTCAGGGAGAAAACTCTAATTAATCCACATCTCTTTTCCATTATCACTCTACTGCCAATTAAAGTCTGATGTATTTTGTCAGTTTTATTCAAACGAAGCTTTTAGTCTTTAATATACTCAGGAATTTATAATTTGGCAGGATTATAAAGGACTCTGTCATATAACTTTTATATGTCTATAAAAGACTCTTCTCAGACCTTCCTTTTCCCACTTCACGACTTCTCTCATTGTCACCAAAGATATCAAAAAATGCCTTTTATTGTCACAACAATGTGATGTATATTAACATTCAACATTTACATTTTCTCAAAATGCAATTATGTAAGAAAGAAAAATTTAGAATAGTTAAACAGAGTGCACATAGCATACCGATAAGAATTCTAATTTATATACCTTTTAAGGCATCACAGTTTTGTACGGGTCAAGAGTAAGGTAGAGTTGCTTTAGTCTGTACTCCTCAAGGCTATGGAAGCCCAGAAGGAGAGATGCTTACTATTAGGGGCTGGTATATTTGTTTAATATTTATCTACAATAATGGTAGAATAGCATTTAGGAGAACATGGATAGTAGGAAAAAAAAACATGAAGAGAATGCTCTTTTGGAATTATGCATAGATTTAACCTACTTATTTGCAGAAAGTTGGTAGTAGAGAGGCAGCATGGCACGATGGAAAGAGGCGTGTGCTGGAACCAGCAGTCCTGTGTTTGAATCTCAGCTCTGTTTTCTTACTAAATTGGAGAAATTAGTCAAGTTGTTCATTCTTTCCACTTATCACTTTCCTCATCTTTTATATGAGGATAATTATATATAGTAAGGATTTTTTTGTGTGTGAAAATTAGAGACAATGCTTGGAAAGCACTGATCATAGTGTGGGACAAATACCAGAGATTTGGTGAGTGGTACTTGTGATCGTTGGGTTTACAGTTGTCATTTTCTTGTTTTGTTAGCTGAGTTCTTCCCAGTGCTGGATGACCCTTATTGTTTCCTACGCTTAGTCCTAGAACAGCAAAAATGTGAGTTCTCAGAAGATATGTCTGCTATTTAATATCAAAATTTTAAGCTACTCATTAAGAAAGCTCTTGGAAAATATAAAGGATTATGAAATGAATATAGAGAGTGATGTCCTAAAAGATAAATGAAGAAAGTAGGAGAACCTAATGCAACTTAGGGGATGTGGAAAGATTTTTTTAAAGTGACTTCTCAGCTGAGACCTAAAAGATGAGTAGGTTTTAACCAGCTGAAGAAGAAGGGAAAGAGGACTTCAGAAAGAGGAGAGATTGTGCTAGAAAGAATGGTGCATTTAAGGAATTACAGCAGTTAATTCCAACTGATGTGTAATTCCTATTTGGGACAGAGCTTGGGGGTGGAAAGTGGCGATGGATATGATATAAGTACAGAGCAACTCGCCATGTAGGCTTTATATGCCATCCTAGTAACTTTTGAATTTTATCTGGAGGAAAGGGCTGCCCCCAACAGTTTTAAGGAGAAAATTGACATGTATTTTAGCAAGATCACACCAGCTGCTATATAGTATAAAATTTATATGAGAAAGAGAAGGGATGGACGGAAGACTAGCTAGGAGGCCATTTAAAAAATCTTGGTGGCTGCCTGAATTGGGAAGAGTCAGGAAAATTGGAGAGGAGTGGGTGAAGTCTGAGATATTTAAGAGCGAGCAACTGATCGGATGTGGGAGTGAAGAAAATGGAGGGATCAAGAATGTTTTGTAATATCTATACTGTGCGTTTCTATTTAATAGATAAAATTGTAGAATTTTCAACCTATCTTTGCAGGTCTGAATGTCCAGTAAAGTTCTGAGATAATTGTAAAATATCTTCTTGCAGTAGCCTATGCATATTTTCCTCATACACATTTTATAAAATTATGGAGGTCTACTTCTTTACAGCATTGATGAGTTACTATTTAATTGGAATAAAACCCACCAAAATTCACTAAACCCTTAATTTGTGCAAAGTGCCCTGCTATTGGACTACAAAAATTATAAGGCCTAATATTTTTCCTTAGTGAGTTAATTTTTTCCTTATGATATAATTGACAAATAAAAATTATATATATTTGCTGTGTACAATGTGATGTTTTGATATATGTACACATTAAGAAATGGTTAAATCAAGATAATTAACATATTCATCACTGCACATACTTCTCATTTTTTGTGGCGAGAACATTTCAGATCTAATCTCTTATCAGTTTTCAAGTATACAATACATTCTTATTAACTACAGTCACCACGCTGTATAATAGATCTCTCCAGAACTTATTCATCCTATGTAACTGAAACTGAATCTTTCTACCCTTTAAGTAACATTTTCCCATTCCTTCCCCATGTCTCTCAGCTCCCGGTTACAGCCATTCTACTCTCTGCTTCTGTGAGATGAACTATTTTTTTAGTCCCCACACATAAGTGCAGTATTTGTTTATTGTGCCTTATTATCTTCAATTAGAATAATGCCCTCCAGGTTGATTCATGTTGTTGGAAATGACAGGATTTCCTTTTTTTTTAAAGCTGATGAATATTCCATTGTATGTGTATGTGTATACATATATACACATATATAAACACACACACACAAATTCATGGAAAGATTTGAATTATCTTTCAATTATATTTTTCCATGAACTTCTTGAAGTATCCATATATAAATATATATATGTTTGAAGTACCCATATGTAAGTATATATATTCCATGAACTTCTTGAAGTACCCATATATAAATATAAATATATATATGGAATCTTTAATGAATTTAAATAACAAAAATAGTTGTACATTGGATTATTTGTGTCTTAAAGATTTCAGTACTGAAGAATATAAAATGGATCTAGAAAGTTGAATCATCTTCCTGATTTGGCTAACAGTATGTTTCTGCAATTTGAAAAAAACTACAATGTAATCTCAATAACGGCAGGTGCCATTTATTGAACTCTTTGTGTCAAGCATTGCGCTAGGTACTTCATATGCATATTATTTCATTTAGTCTTTATTACAATCCTTTGGCGGTAAGTACTATTATTATTATTCCTATTTTTTATGGGTGAAGGAACTGAGACTCAGAGAGGCAAGGTAACTTGCTTAATGTCACATGATAAATAAATGGTAAATCCAGGGTAGACTTTCTCATTGTCTAAATTTATTAAGTGCTTCATTTTCCAAAAGAGATATTTTAAATGAATGAATAGATATAGAAGAATCTATGTGACTTCCAGGCTTTTTTGGAAGTCTTGAAGCAATATGGATCTGCTGACATCTCTTAAGAAAAGTATGGACTTCGCACACATCTCTCAGATTTTGTAGTAACTTTCTTCTTAATGTTTCTAATTATATTTCACTTCATAATAGTACTCAATTTTTTTTATTGAGTTTTGTGCCCTTCACAGATTTATGAGTTGATATCATGTGTCTCAATTGCTGCATAGCTAAGCAATACTAAAGTAATTTTCTTTTATCTGACAAATGCATAATGTGGAAATAAGCAATGGTGTAGGGACGCTTAACTTGCAATATTTACTGTGTCCATTCTTTTAAGTTTCCAACTCTCAGAGTTTCATTGCATTTAATATGCATCATAAAAGTTTCTCTTTGGCAAGTTCATTACAGATGCTTTTTTGATTGTAGTTAGAACCTTTGGAATTGCTGTTAGGCAAAGTGGAAATAATTTAGAGCTTAGGTCCATGCTGACTTTAGAACAAACAACTGAAGTCAGTTTCTCAAATAATTTAATTACTATGAATTGTAGTAATATATACTACATAGCAATGTAGTTAGTGGGTAACAACGGTCCAGTCAGCACATATTTATTTCCCTTTCTCTGGGAAAGAATAAAGAATAATGTCTGTTACAGCTCGAAGCTGATGAAGATAAACTTTTGATATGTCTACAATTTAAAAAAGAAGTATATAGAAATTTTACTGGAAAACATTAAAAGAAATTGTTAAAATTTATATGTGACCGTTCAAAGTTGCTGGATAATATTGGGGAATTTAAAGTGACAAATGGCCTATGAAATAATAAAAGTACCTTGAGGTCTTTTACATTTATTTGTTCATTTAAAATATCTTTTTTGATAAATGAAACAGTTAATAAATTTAGACAAAGGGATACTGGAGGCATCACTACCAAACAAAATAATAATAAAAAAAAAAAGCAAAAAGAAAAAGGTCAATCTGCTGTGTTTAGAGTAAGAGAAGGTAAACGATTACTCATGTAGCAATATGTGGTTATTAGTTAAGTGGGCAGATCCCCCAAAATGAAGACAGAGGCATATGGAGATATGTCACTGGGCAATAGTTTATGGGTTCATATCTTCCACCTCCACTACCTACAGATGAGTTCACATTTTGGGCTACAGGTTTATAACCAATCTTTCTCCTTACCTTATGGAAATGATGTCTGTTAATAGTAATATAGGTAAACTGTATATATATTGCTTGCATAGTATTTTTGATATTTTCTAAAAGAGCCATCAAATTGTAGATATCTGTCAGTAGCATTAGTAGCAAATGTTCATGCTTAGCAGATAATGAATCAATACAATTCGTCCCTTGGAAAACTTCTCTAATATGCACTATTTGTGTACCTTTTAGTTTGATTGAATAACATAGAAATCTAGGCTGAATATCATTCTTTTAACATTTTTTATTTTTACCTTTTACTTTTTTTTTTACAATGTTATTGAAGTATAACTGGTGCTCAGTAAGCTGCACATATTTAAATTATATAATTTGATGAGTATTGACATATGTATACATCCATGAAAACCACTGTGACAATCAAGATAATGAACATATTCATCACCTCAAAAGTTTCCTTCTTTCGATTTGTAATTCATTCCTTTGTCTATACCTGTCTTCAGGCAACTACTTATTTTCTTTACATAACTATAAATTAGTTTTTGTTTAATAGTATTTTATGTACATGGAATCATACAGTAGATATGTTTTGTCTGGATTTTTTCACTCAGTTTAATTATTTTGAGACTTATACATGTTGTATCAATATTTGTTTTTTTTACTGTTGAGAATTATTTCGTTGTGTGCATATATACCATAGTATGTTCATCTATTCTTCTGCTGATGGACATTTGATATGTTGCCAGTTGTTGGCTATTACAATAAAGCTGCTATAAATATTCACATATAAGTCTTCGTGGAGTTATGTTTCATGTCTCTGCAGTAAATACTGAGATGTAGAATTGCTGGACAAATGTTTAATTTTTTTTCAAAGTAGTTGTACTTTTTAAAATTCCCATCAGAAGTGTACAAAGGTTCTAGTTATTCCACATCCTCTCCAATACTTGATATTATCAGTCTTTCTAACCTTAGCCTGTCAAGAATGTCCATAATGGTATCTAATTAGATATCTGGTTGATCTAGTACCATTCATTGAAAAAACTTTTCTTGCCCCACTGAATTGCCTTGATTCATTTATTTAAAATAAATTGACCATATATTTGTGGGACCATTTCTGGACCCTCTTTTCTGTTTCATTAATCTAGATGTCTATCTCTTGCCAGAACCTAAAGGAATTGATTACTGTAGTTTATAGCAAGTCATGAAAACAGGTAGGTAAATCCTGAAACATTGTTCTCCTTTCTTAAAATGTCTTCGGTTATCCTAGATCCCTTGCATTTCCATGAAAATTTTAGAGTGCTAAAATTTTGGTTTGAATTGTATTGAATCTATAGAACAACTTGGTGAAGATTACATTTTAAACAATACTGAACCTTACTACACATGAGTATGGTATATCTTTCCATTAATTTAGGCCTTGAAGCCTTCCTGGCCTTCTGTTGGTCTGGGAACAATTATACACTGGTACAGCAGGTCCTGGCAGCTCTGTAGAGGGACCACCAGATCAGCTGTTGAGCCTGTAGCAAACCTGCAAGGAAGCAGCTGGCCCCAGCAGCTTTGTAGAGGGCTTCAGGGGCAGAGAGGCCACATCTGGGCTGGATTTGGCACAGGCACCCGTGGGCTCAGCAGGTCCATGAGTAGTGCAGGGCAGGTGCAGGCGGGTGTGGGGAATGGCTGCTTACTGATGGCTTCCCCACCCAGCTGGTCTGCCTATCCACAGGGAAGGAGGGAGTGTCACGTGGGCTAAGGTGCTGGGGTGGGGGTGAGGGTGGGGGGGGGTGCTTCACGGGTTCAGATGCTGGGTCTTGGTTTTCTGTCTGTCCTGGGTTCCAGGCAGCCTGGCCCGTGATCCCCCTGGCGCCCACGTGGATGTGGCAGAAGCGGGCTGCGCCTGCAGACAAAAGCAGTCAGTCTCACGGGCTGAGCACAGGCACAGGCTCTCAATGGTGCTGTGTCTCAGCTGCTCAGGGCAGGAGGGCTTTTCCTCTTCTTGGGCTTCTCCTATGAGACTGTGCAGCTACTCTCCTGCCGGGCCCAGGTCCTAAGAAGACTGGGGGACTCTCTGTGGAGGGGATGCTGGTGTTTGTGGTGGCAGCTGAAAAAGCTGGGGTCTTTCCCAGCTTCTTCTCCCTGACTCCGAGCCGGTGCCTGGAGCGGGCCAGAGGCTGGGTGGCCTCCTCTGCTCTTTCTGGTGTCGTTCCTGTCTTCCATGCTTCACAGGGTCTTGTCACTCTCCTGGTGCTCTGCAGCATATTTTCGCAGTCGTTGTGGTCAAAATATATTTGTTTTTTAGTATGTTTTTTTTGGTCTCTTTTTGTCGTGGGGACTAGAGCCAGACCACTCTAGTCAGCCATCTTGGAAAAAAACCCAAGAGAACATATTTTGTATGATTTAAATGCTTTTCAATGTATTCAAACTTGTTTTATCTTCAACAATATGGTTTATCTTGCTAAATGTTCCATGTGCAGTTGAATAAAATGTGCATTCTTCTCTTATTGGATGAAGTGTTCTGTAAATATTGGTTAAGACAAGATGGTTAGTAGTGTTGTTCAGCTCTTCTATATTCTCATTGATTTTCTGTGTTTTCCATCAATAACTGAGAAAGTAGTATTGAAATCTCAGTGTGATTTTGTGGCTTTGCTTATTTCTCCTTGCTCTCTGTTAGTTTCTGCTTCAAGAATTTTGAAACTCTTTTATTAGTTTCTTTTGATGAATTGACACCTTTACATGATAAAATGACCTTCTTTATCCTTGGTAAAAAATTGTTGCTCTGGGGCCGGCCCGGTGGTGCACTGCTACAGTGCGCCGCTTGGGAGCGTGGAAGCGCTCCCGCCGAGGGTTCGGATCCCACATACGGACCGGTTCCCGCTCACTGGCTGAGCGAGGGGCGGGCGCAGCACCGAGGGTTGCGATCCCGTTGCCGGACACGAAAAAAAAAAAAATTGTTGCTCTGAAATTTACTTTGTCTGATGTTAATATAGCCAGGTCCTCTTTCTTTTGACTACTGTTGCTCTGGTGTATCTTTTCCCATTGTTTTACTTTTAACTTATTTATGTCTTTATATTTAAAGTGGGTTTCTTATAGCAGCATATGGTTGAATCTTGCTTTTTATCTACTCTGTAAATTTCCACCTTTAATATAGGTCATTTAAACCATTTACATTTAAAGTGATTTTTGTTATAGTTAGGTTTAAATCTACTGTCTTGCTATCTGTATTTATTTATTTTTTCTGTCTGTTCTCCCCCTCCAGCTTTTCTTCTTTTCTGCCTTTTTGTTTGATCAACTGATTCTTTTTATGATTCTATTTTATCTCCTTTGTTTTCTTATTGGCTATAACTTCTTATTATATTATTTTAGAGGTTATTTTGTAGCTTATAGTATACATCTAAAATATCATAGTTTACCTTCAGGTGATAGTTATATCACTTCACATATACAGGTAGCATAGGAATTTTACAGCAGTATTTTTCTATTTCTCCCATTCAGGCATTAGTGCTCCAGGTTGAGCATCCCTAATTCTAAAATCCAAAACACAGAATGCTTCAAAATCTGAAACTTTTTCAGTGCTGACATGATGCTCAAAGGAAATTCTTATTGGAATATTTCAGATTTCAAATTATCAGATTATGGATGCTCTACTGACATTCTGCAAATATTCCAAAATTGAAAAATATCTGTAATCTTAAACACTTCTGGTCCCAAATATTTTGGATAATGGATACTCAACCCGTATTGTCATACATTTTATTTATACACATGTTGTAAAGCTCTCACTGCATTTTTATTATTTTTGTTTAGACAGTCAATTTTCTTTTAAAATTATTTACATAACAAGAAAAATATATGTTTACATAGATACCATATATAGTGCTTTTTATTCCTTTGTGTAGTTATATATTTACACCTGATATAAGTTACTGTGCTTAACATTTCTTACAGTGAAAGTCTGCTGCAAATGAATTATTTCAGTTTTTGTATATCTGAATAAAACAAATTTATTTTAACTCGTTTTGAGGAACGCTTTCTCTGGGCATAAAATTCTAGGTTGACAGTTTTATTTTTTATTTAAGTATTTTAAAGATGGCACTTCACTGTCTTTTGGCTTGCACTGTCTCTGATAAGAAATCTGTTGTCGGGCCGGCCCAGTGGCGCACTGGAGAGTGTGCCACTTGGGAGCATGGCGGTGTTCCTGCCGAGGGTTTGGATCCCATGTGGAGACCGGTTCCCGCTCACTGGCTGAGCAAGGTGTGGGCACAACACCGAGGGTTGCGATCCTGTTACCGGTCAGTAAAAAAGACAAAAAGGAAAAAAAAAAAAAGAAAACTGTTGTCATTCTTATCTTTGTTCCTCACTACATAATATGTTTTTTGTTTTTCTCCTGGTGCTTTTAAGATTTTCTCTTTATCACTGTATTTTAGTAATTAGATCATGACATCTTGACGAATTTTTCTACATGTTTCTTGTGCTCAGAGTTTGTTGAGCTTTGCATCTGTGAGTTTTGTTTCATTTGGGATCATTTATATTGCTATATCTTTAAGCTCACTAATATTAAAATATTACCATCATATTAAAATATGATATTAATATGAATATAATATTAAAATATTAATATAAAATCAGGATAATTAGTATATTCAGCATTATACAGTATAATTGTTTGTTTTGGAATGTGGTAAACTTACTTGGAAACAGTTTGCTCTTTTCACATCCTGACCTTATATTTATTAGGCAGTACCAGAGCAGCAGTTAGTCTAGTAGTAATTATTGCCCACATATGAAGCAAGATTGTTCTGAATCAAAGCACTAGGTGGGACTATAAATCCAGTCCAAATAACCAAAGTAATTGGTAAATAATTTTTATACTTTCCAAAATTTATTTTTTAAATATAGGTTTGACAATATAATCTAAGATTTTATATGTAATATCTATTATTTTATGTGCTAAAACTATACTTTTAATGGTGTGCTAGAGTCAGTTTTTACTGTCTCTTGAGACTCAATTTTTAAATATTTGTGATTTTTTATTGTTGTGGTAAGAACACTGAACATGAAGTCTCCTTTCTTAAAATGTTTTCAAGTGCACAATACAATATTGTTAACTATCAGAAAAATATTTTACCACAGATCTCTAGAACTTACTCATCTTGTGTCCGTGAAACTTTATACCTCTTGAACAGTGACTTCCCATTTCTTCCTGTCTCATCTCATTCTACTTCAACTTCCCCTCTATTGTACCTGCTGTCCTTTCAGGTGATGTTGTGGCCATTGACATTGATGTGATCCTTCTAAGGAGAAGTTGGTCGGAAATATGTCATTTTAACTACAACTTGAAAAGGTGTTTTAGAATATTTTAATATAACAGCAATTGAACTTGATTATCAGTAATTTTTAAGATGATGTATTAGGCCAAAAGTTTTGTTGAATTTTTTGCCCAAAGCTCTTTTCAACTATAAGACTAACACTCAACACATTTTAACAGGTATGTTAGTCCATTCTCGGTCATTTATAACAGAAAACCTGAAACTGGATAATTTATAAACAAACAAAATTTATTTCTTACAGTTTCAGAGGCTGGAAGGTCCATGGTCTATGGGGGAATATCTGGTGAGGGCCTTCTTCTGGATGGGAACTCTCTACAGGTCCTTGGCAAAGCAGGCAATGACATGGTGGGGATGGCCAGGACTAGAGGTCTTTCCTGTTCTCTTCTTAAAAAGCCACCGGTGCATGCCCATGAGAACCCATCGAACAATCAACACATTACTCCATGAGTCAATTAATCCATTCATGAGAGCACAGTCCTCATGATCCAGTCACCTCTCAAACACCCCCCTCTCAAATATCAAAATTGGATTTCTTACTCTCAACACTGTTACAGTCGGGATCAGGTTTCCAACACAGGAACTTTTGGGAGACATATATGTAAAAGTTTGAAATTAAAGAATACTTCAAAAATTTTATTTAAGCAACAGAATAACTTCCAGGTAGATGCCTGAATTTCTTGGGCAAGTACTTTGATAAGACTGCTTAGGGACAGGGCTTCCCTTGTGAAATGGCTGTGTTTACAGAGAGATGAATTTCACTGTATGAGATAGTTAAGATTGTAGGAATAAGATGCATATGTAGAGACTGGTTTGTTCTGGCTAATTGAGGAAGTGAAGAAATATATTGTAGTTAGGTATTTGGGGAAGCCTTGTACCAACACTGGTAACTTAGAAGCTATAAAGGAAAAAGATTTATGTGTCTATATATTGTATAATGATTATTTGCATGCCAAATATATTACAAACAACAAAAACGTGAGGAATAGAGTGGGAAATATATATGCAAATGATGCAAATGAACAATATCAATGCAGACCTAGAGATACGAGTACCATCTTGCCATCCTGAAAGGAGAGGCTGTTGAGACTGATATTGACTGAGAAAAACAGAGCCAAGAGATAGACAGATTTTATCACATTATTGGAAGCTGATATCCCCTTGAAATTTTAAGTTACTTGAGTCACTGAATCCGTTTTTAAACTGAAATTATTTAAACTAGTTTGAATTGGGTTCCTGTCATGTATATCTGGGATGTCCTGACCAATATTTATGTCCTTGACTTGGATCCTAATAATGGAGTATTGAGATTTGAGGGAGTGCTGAAAGGAAAGAAGGAAAAGGGAAAATGTATAATAAACCTGTCTGAGAATGCATTATGTTAAGTAGTTCTACATACTCCAGACACAGGTGTCTGGGCTATAATTGTCTATTGGGTTCATTTAGGTCAGGTTTCAAACCATAACAATATGTGAAGAGGTTTTTTGTTTTTTAAGTTAAAAAAGAAAAAAAAACCCCTAAAATAACTATGTATGCATGTAAGTAACAAAAAGAAATTTTAGTTGTGAAAAGAGGGAAAAGTAGTATCTCTTGAGTGCTAAATGTGCCAAATACTATTATAAATACTTTAAAATATTTTACTATTTAAGTGTCCTAATAAGATGGAGAGGAGCATGTTTTCTATATGTGGAGATTAAGGCTTTGAATGTTAAACTACCCAGAGTTGAGATGAAAGGGTTCTACTGTTAGGAGACATAAAAAAATCTAACAACTCCATTGCAATTACCTCTCCCCTTTCCTCCTTCCATGTAAGAATCTTGTATAGCTTAATACATTGTTTCCCAGTCTCCATTGCAGCCAGGGGGTGGGGGTATGTGACACACCTTATGTTAATGAGGTATAAGCAGAACTCTTGTTGGGAGCTCTGGAAAATAATTATTTTCTTGATAAAAGGGACATATGCATCTGATGCTTTCTGCTTTCCCCTTAATTCTTGCAGTGAATACAGGCATAATTCTTGGGGCTGCAGCATCTATTTTACAACTATTATGGGAGAAGCAAGTTCTTGAAAGTATGGGAAATCATAAAGACAGAAGGAACTTGGGTGTTTGATGACAACATCAAAGACTGCCTACCTCTAGATTTTTTTTTAGGTGAGATAATTAACAAGACAAGGATGCCCATTCTCACCACTCCTATTTAATATAGTATTGGAACTAGTAGCCAGAACAATCAGGCAAGAGAAAGAAATAAAGGGCATTCAGTCTGGAAAAGACAAAATGAAACTGTCCCTATTTGCAGACAACATATCTAGAAACATATATAGAAAAACCTAACGAGCTGATAAGGGACTTCAGTAGAGTTGCAGGATACAAAATCAACACACAAAACTCAGTAGCATTTTTATATTCCAATAATGAACTAGTAGAGAAAGAAAAAAAAGAAAGCGAGCTAATTTGCAACAGTCACCAAAGAAATAAAATACCCAGGAATCAATTAAACCAATGAAGTGAGAGATGGTTACAATGAGAACTACAAATCACTGCTGAAAGAAATGAAAGAGGACACAAAAAGATGGAAAGCCATTCTATGCTCTTGGATTGGAAGAATTACCATTGTGAAAATGTCCATACTACCCAAAATGATCTACAGATTCAATGCAATCCCTATCAAAATACCAATGACATTCTTCACAGAAATAGAAAAACAATCCTAACATTCACATGGAACAACAAAAGACCCTGTATAGCCAAAGCAATACTAAAAAAAAAAAAAAAAAAAAAAAAAGCCAGAGGCATAATGCTACCTGACTGTGAATTATACTGCAAAGCTATAGTAACCAAAACATATAGTAACCAAAACTGCATGGTACTGGCATAAAACTAGACACTTGGGCTAATGGAACAGAATAGATAACCTAGAAATCAACTCACCTACTTATAGCCAACTGATCTTTGACAAAGGCAACAAGAACATACATTGGGAAAAAGACTGCCTCTTCAATAAATGGTGCTGGAAAAACTGGACATCCATATGTAGAAGAATGAAGCTAGACCTGTACCTCTCACTATATACCCAAATCAACTCAAAATGGATTAAAGACTTAATTATAAGATCTGAAACTATACTATAAAACTACTAAAAGAAAATGTAGAGGAAAAACTTCAGGAAGTAGGACAGGTAAAGTCTTTATGAATAAGATCCCAAAAGCTCAGGCAACAAAAGGAAAAATAAACAAATGAGATTATATCAAACTAAAAAGCTTCTGCACATCTAAAGAAACAATTAACAGAGTGAAAAGACAACCTATAGAATGGGGAGAAAATATTTGCAAACTATGTATCCAACGAGAGATTAATATCCAGAATGTACAACAAACTCAAACAATTTAACATTAAAAAACACGTAACCTAAGTAAATAATGGGCAAAGGAGCTGAATAGTCATTTCTCAAAGGAAGATACATAAATGGTCAACAGACACATAAAAAATGCTCAACATCACTAAGCATCAAGGAAATGAAAATCAAAACCATATTGAGATATCACCTTATGCCACTTAGAGTGGCCATTATCAGACAGAAAATAACAAAAACTGGCTAGGATATGGAGAAAGAGGAACCCCTCTGCACTGTTGATGGGACTATACATTAGTGCAGCCATTATGGAAAACAATATGTAGTTTCCTCTAACAACTACAGATAGAACTGCCATACAATTCAGCATTCTCACTGATGGGTATATACCCAAAGGAATGGAAATCATCGTGTCAAAGGGATACCTGCACTCCCACATTTATCACAGCTCTATTGTCTATAACCAAGAGTTGGAACCAACCTAAACATCCATTGAAGGATGACTGAATAAGGAAAATGTAGTATATATACACAATGGAATACCACTCTGTCATAAAAAAGAATTAAATTCTGCCATTCACAGCAACATGGATGAACTTAGAGAAATTTATGTTAAGTAAAATAAGCCAGGCACAGAAAGAAAAATACTGCATGTCATCACTCATAAGTGTGAACAATAAAAATATACAAATAAATAAAGAAGCAAGGAAAGATACACCCATCACAACAATTCATTGAATTTTTAAAAGGAGAGAACAGAACTGAGGTTATGAGGGGTTGAAAAGGGGAAGGGGGAGGGCATGTTAGCAACAAATTGGTCAAGGGGCATAAAAATGATTAGATTGTATAATGTTGAATATGCTAATTATTCTGATTTGAGCATCATTATTGCACACAGGTATTGATATTCAACACTGTATCCTACAGATATGTACAATCAATTATATTTCAATTAATAAAAAAGATGGGATCTAAAGTCTTTTACTTCCAAGCTCTTTATCATTACACTCACTTCAGACTTTGAAAAAACAGTTCTACTTATTCTTAAAACGCCTTAAAGCTTTCAGCAGTAAATGAAACAAAATACAACAGATTTTTACTCAATGATTGCAGATACCTTGTGTATTTTTTTAGACGTTCTTTTTTATTTCAATTTTAAAAAGGTCAACAGTAGCTTAAAATCATTTCTTTTGAAAATATCTATCATATGGTAGTTGGAAGAAGATGTTTGTCATTATTTAAATTTATTTCTTAGTTCTTTTACCCAAGACTTAAGCACTAACATTCAATATTTTAAGCACTATCATCCAGGTTTAGCATTAGATACTAGGAATAGAGTCATGAACATGACAGGCATATATTCTATCAGGGAAAAGAGCTAATGAACAAGTAATTATGAGTGCAGTGAGTATTATAAAGTCCTAATGGAAACACGGAGGTGAGGATCACATCCTGATCTGGCTTGTCAGGGAGAGCTTCTCTGAGAAATAGCGTTTTTGATACTTGTGTTAGTTTTCTATTGCTGCTGTAACAAATTCCCAGAAACGCAGTGTCTTAAAACAAAATACATTTATTATTTTGCAGTTCCAGGGATCAGAAATGTCCAAAATAGGTCTTGGTGGGTTAAAACGAAAATATTAGCTGGGCTGCATTTCTTTCTGAAGGCTAGGGAGAATCTATTTACTTGCCTTTTCTAGAGACCGCCTACATTCCTCGACTTGTCCCCTTCTGCCTTCAAAGCCATATATGCCTGGTTGAGTCTGTCTCACGCTGCATCACTCTGACTCTGGCTCTTCTGCCTCTTTTTCACATTTAAAGGACCCTTGTTTTTACATTGGGCCCACCTGTATTATCCAGCATAAGCTCCTTATCTACGTCAGCTGATTGGCAAACTTAATTTCCCTTGCTGCGTAATATAACATATTTACAGGTTCCAGAGATAACGTCATGGACATCTTTTTTGGGGGGTGGGTACTATTCTTTTTGCTACATAATTGAAGAAGGAATAGGAATTTTCTAGACAAAAGCGTATGAAGAGGGCTTTAGCTTGTGGAAACTATGCATGAAGGACCTGAAGTAAGAAAGACCGTGTCGCATACAATGAGAACCCCTGTGTGCAATGTCTGATAGAGGAAGAGGTGAGTTTTTAGTGAGTTTTGCCCACATCTTGCAACTTCTGTAATCTCCACTCAGCTCATAGTTTCTAAGTATTGTCTGTCACACCTTGCAAAGTCTTTTCCTAAACATGAGCAGCATACTATTTGGTCAACCATTCAAGGGAAACCTATGCAGTTTTTCAGTTTTCCTTTGAATTTGTCCTTCCTTTCTGGTACCCAGCTCTTCAAATTCCAGCCACGTCAGCATAACTGGCAATGAGAATAATCCCCCAAAGATGTACATGCCCTAATATCTGGAACCTGTGAACCTGTGATGTTACATGGCAAAGATAGTTTGCAGATGTAATTAAGGTGACAGACTTTAAATAGGGAGATACTCCTGTATTGTACAGGTGTACTCAATCTCATCACACAAGCCCTTAAAAATAGAGGGCTTTCTTCATTTAGAGTCAGATAGATGTAACAGAAGGGGAAGTCAGATTCCAACGTGGAAGTACTTGACATGCCATTGCAGGCATTGAACATAGAGGGGGAAATGTGATGAAGAAAGCAAGGTGGCTTTAAGGAAATGAAATGAAAGAGAAGCTCCTGGCTACAGTCAGCAAAAAAACAGGGATGATTAGCTCTTTAACCTCCAGGAACTAAATTTTGCCAATGTTTTTTCCCCGAGTCTACAGAAAGGAATGCCGCCTTGCCTGCACTTTGGTTTTGGCCTTGTGAGACCCTAAGTGGAAAATTGGTTGATTCACACTGTAGCCAGTTTTCTGATCCTTGGAAACTGTGATGTAATAAATGCATATTGTTTTAAGCCACTAAGTTTGCGGTAATTTATTAAAGCAGCAATGGGAAATTAATACAGCAGAGATGAACTCCAAGCTCTTTTCCCAGCAAGATGACTCGGTGTTTGGGTTCCACTTCTCTGTGCCATGGTTTGGAAAGCACCCCCAGAAAGAATGTGGATTTCACCTCATGTTATTATCTTCTTTCAGGATTATAGCTTCATATTACTATTGCTCAATGACTGGAAATATCTACTTTGTATATTCTGTTCAATTTTATAGTTGTTTACAGCAAGATAAGCCCAATATTGGTCACTACATCATGTCTAGAATCATGAATTCAAACAGATTTCTGATTAATGGTGTGGTATTTGTTTTGTTTGCTTTTTGTTTTCTCTGAGAGCTGTTGATACTCATCTTTGTTACCTGGGTTTTGAAATTTCTTGATAATGTGACTTGGTATGGGTCTTTTTTTTATTCATTGCGCTGGACAAATGGAAGGCCCTATCAATTTGAAAACTCAGGTCCTTAAATTCTGGACTACTTCTTTAAACTATTTCTTTGATAATTTCCTTCTCTCTGCACACCATTCTATATTTCTTGAATACATGTTGCAGTTGATTGCTGGTGTACAATCCTTCATCTTTATTGATTTTTTTGTTCTATCAATTGCAAAGAGATAGATGTTAAAATATCCAACTATGATTGTGAATTTATTTACTTCATCTTTTATTTCTGGAAGAAGTCACTTTGAGTATTTTGAAGCTCATTTAGGTGCATATGCATTTAAGAATGCTACTATTAGGAATTAATATTGCTGAGAAATTTCCCTCTTTATCTCTGGTAATATTCCTCTTCTTAAAGTCTACTTTTCCTAATATTGAAGTAGTTGCATCAGCTTTTGATAAATTTCTTTTTTTAAATTTATGAGTATTTTTTAATTGACATATGTTGATTGCACATATTTATAGATAAATTTCTTTATCATTTTTTGTAGTGCAGGTCTGCTGGTAATGAGCTCTTTCAGCTTTAGTTTATTTACAAATGCCTTTATACTTTACCCTCTTTCTTGAAGAATAGAGTTCGGGGCTGACAGTTTTTCTTTCTTTCAGCACTTTCAAGGTATTATTCCATTGTATTTGGTCCCTCATTATTTTGTCCTGAGAAGTCAGTCATCATTCACATAATTGATTCCCTATTAATGATTGCTTTTGTTGTTGTTGTTCTTATCTCTGTTGATTTTCAAGGTTTCTCTTTATCTTTGATTTTCAGCATTTGGATATGATATGCTTAGTTATGTGTTTCTCTGTACTTTCCTTTTTTGCTAGGCTTCCTACATTTATGTTTTCATTTTTCACCAAATTATGGAAATTATTAGTCCATTATTCTTCAAATACTTTTTCTGCTCCATTCTGTCTCTCATCTCCTCCTGGCACTTGAATTACATGTATGATACTCTTTTAATATTGCTTCAGAGTTCACTGAGTTTCTGTTAATTTATTTCAATCTGTTTTTTCTCTTTCTTTCAAACTGGATCATTTCAATTGATTGAACTTCGAATTTTTGGATGTTTTCTACTGCCATACATAATTTTCTATTAAATTTCTCCTGTGACATTTTCATCCTCAATTATTGTACTTTTAATTTCTGGAATTCCCATTTGGATTATTTCCATAATTTCCATTTCTTTGCTGAGATTTCTTATATGTTTAATCTTTATGGCCATACTTTTCCTTTAAGCCCTTGAATGTATATAGCTGTTTTGATGTTTTAAAATTTCTTTTCCTGCTAATTTCATTATCTGGGTCATCTCATATTCCCACGCTATTGGCTTCTTTTTTTCCGTGACAATGGGTCACACATTCATTTGTTTGGGTGGGTCTACAAAAAGCCTAAAATGTTTACTAAGCCCCTCTAGATTGGGAAACTCATACTCTTAAACTCTGTCTCCCCTGTGGTGAGTAACAACTGGAATCTCTACTGAATTCTTTTAGGTTGCCAGTTGATGTTTTCCACCTGATTTTCTAAGAATTTCCTCTGCACGTGTGCAACTCCCAGATCACTTTAAGATTTCAATTGAGTTACATGCAGACTTTGGAGTTCCTTGCTGTGATAATCTACTTTCTGATAATCTACCACTCAATTGCCAGTATGCGATCCATCCTCCGGCACCTCGAGCTTGAGTTCTAATTTCTGCAGCATGAGGACTGGTGCGTGTCTGTAGAATTAGAGCCATGTCATCATTCATCTCACTCAGGGTGCTTCGCTTCCTTCACAGGTCAAATAACCTCTAGTGTCACTTAGCTTTTGGCTACTTTCCAGTGCCTTCAAATAGTTTTTTTTGTTGTTCATTTTCTAGTAGAGTTTATAGTTGTGATCAGCCAGAGGATTAGTAGAATACTGAATGCTGACTCTCACAATGACATTTACTTTTAATTACATTCTTCTAATTGAGTGTCACTAATTATTGAAAAGTCTTTTGTATATTAATTTGAATTCCAACAATGTTGTTATAGCTTCTTATCCTAGGAGTTTGTTCATAGATTCTTTAAATTTCTGCATAGAAGAATACTATCATACGTAAATAATTTTTTCTTTCTTTCTATTTTTCACATCTTTTAATGACATTATTTTTAAATGTTTGATCTTAATGCATTGCTAAGAACAGTAGAATAAAAGCAGTGATAGTAGTGCATAAATATTGTTTTTGATGTTAAAAGAAATAATTTTGACATTTCAATAGTGTGTTGCTTGCTGTAGGTTTTTACAGATATTTTTTAAGCAAGCTTCTTTTTTATAATAATGAATAAATGTTCATTATTTTTGTTTCTTTTGTGTTAATTATTATGTTTCTCCTTTCATCTTTTAATGTGGCAAATCACATTAATTGCTTTAGTGTGAAACCAATTTTGTATGACTGGGAAAATCCCAGTTAGGTCATAATATTATCTTTTTCACTTATTGCTAAATCAAGTTCATTACATTTTTAGGATTTTTGCATCAGTGTGATATTATGAGTGATAACATTATGAGTGATATTTCCCTGTAATTTTCTTTTTATAATCTCCTTAATAGGCTTTGTTATAGAAGTTATGCTAACTTCTTACAATGAGTTAGAAACTGCTTTATTTCTATAGATAGTCATAGTGTATATAAAACTGCCATTACTTGGTTTTGGGTTGCGTTCACCAGTAAAATTGTCTGGGAAAATATTAAACTATTAGTTCATGTCCTTTAATATTTATAGGATTTGGGGTTTTCCGTTTATTTTTGAGTAAATTTTGGAAGCTTAACATCTTCTAGCAACTTGTTAATTCCATCCAAATTTTAATGTTTATGGACATAAAGTAGTCATAATATCTTCTGATCTATTTAATATCTACTGTGTTCATAATTATGTGACTTTTCCTTTTTCATTCCTAATGTTGTTCATATGTGCCTGTCCCTTTTTGTTACTGTAAATTTTGGCAGAAGTTAATCAAATTTATTTATTTATTTATTTTTATTTTTTTATTTTTCCTTTTTTTGTCTTTTTTCGTGACCGGCAACGGATCGCAACCCTCAGTGTCGCGCCCGTACCAGATCAGGACCGGCAACGGGATCGCAACCCTCGGTGTTGCGCCCGCACCTTGCTCAGCCAGTGAGCGGCCGGTCTGTATGTGGGATCTGAACCCTCGGCGGGAGTGCCGCCGAGCTCTCAAGTGGCGCACTGTAGCAGTGCGCCACCGGGCCGGCCCCAGAAGTTAATCAAATTTATAATGCTTTCCAAAGAACCAATTATTCACTTTGTTTATCTTTTCTATTATATATTGCATTTTGCTAAGGTTTCTTTTTGTGTTTATCACTCTATTTCTTCTTTTTGGGGGCTATTTTTTGTTAGTTGTCAAACCGCTCATCTCTTAACTTGGATGCCTACTGTGTAATTACCAATCTCTCTTATTTCCTATTAGAAGTATTTGAAGCTATAAATAGTTGTGAATATTCATGATAGCTGTATCCCATAAATTTCTATGTAGTATTTTCATTATAACCCACTTATAAAATATTTTATACTTTTAATTATAATTTTTCTACAAATCTTCTTTTAGAAGAGTGTTAACTTTGAATTTATTTTTTGAGTTTCAAATTAATTTTCTTATGGACAGAAAAAAATCCAATTTGTCTTTACAATACAGATGTCTCTAATTTCTTGAGACTTGCTTCATGACCCAGGGATCAATTTTCATGACATTCTATGCATCCTTGAAAAGAATGGGTAGTTTCCACTTATCATGTGCCATTAGTTCAAATTTGTAAGTCATAGTGTTTGTTCTCTAATGATTTTTTTTTATCGTTCTGCTTGATCTATATTAAGTTAAAGAAAGATGTATATAAAAATCTTAGCCTGATGGGTGATTTTTAATTCCTTTTAAAAAATTTCTGTCAATTTGCTTTGTATGTTTTGAAGCAAACTTGGATGCATTCAAATTTAGAAATGCTAAATCTTCCTGACCTATATTATCTTTGCAAATGTTTTCTGTGTTAAAGTCTATATTTTATGATATTAATAAAGGCACGCATGGTTTATTTTGATTAAATATCCTGATACATGTTCTGTATTTTTCTTTCTTTGTCATTATGTTTTAAATGAATGGCAATAGTTTTTTTTAAAAAAACTTCAGCCTGGCAAGATTGTCTTTAAATGAAATATTTTATTTATTTACATTTATTATTATCACTCTTACTTTGAATTTGTTTCTACTATCTTATTTCATACTTTCTATTCATTCTACCTTGTCTAAGTTTTTTTTTTTTTTTGTATTTTATATTGGGGTTTTGTATATGTGTGTTTTTAATATTTAAACCTCTGTTCATACCAAAGCTATATACTCAGTGTGCTTTTTATTTATAATTATCATAGACATTTTAACATCCATACTTATTATTTGAAAATCAAAACTCAATTAACAATTTTACACTCTTCCTGAATAATTTGAAGGTCTTAACACATGCTAACGGTCATAACACTCTTCTCATCTCACATGTGACATTTATGTATATTCTACTTGTTTTTAACCTCATGTACTTCTACAATTACCTTTTATATGGTCAATGTTTGTTTAGATTAATCTTCATATTTATCTTGTTTTCAGTTCAATACTTCTTTATGCATTTCAAATGTTCCCTTTGGATTACTGTCCTTCTGCCTTGAAAATTTTCAAATTTCTTGGTTCTATTCATAGCAAAAGAAAGTTTTGCTGTGTTTGAAAAATGCCTATATTTTACCCAAATTCTTGGAAGTTATTTTCTTTGGGAATATAATTTAGGTTGACAGTTATGTTCTTTAAGCATATTGAAGAGGTCATTTATTTGTTGTCTGGATTTAATTCTTGCTATTGAGAAATCAGCTTTCTATCTCATTGTTATTCCTATGTAGGGAATTTGTCTTTTAAGCTTTTCTTGACTGTTCTTAATTCTTTTCTTTTTCTTTGGCGCTATGGTTTGTTTGATGGTTTGTTTTTTACTACAGTAAGTCATAGTGTGAATTTCTTTCTATTTATTGTACGCTGGATTCACTGGTTTTCACAAATCAGCAGAGTGGTATCCTTCGGTTTTTGAAAAAATCTCAGTAATTATTTTTTTGATAATTGTCTTTTTCCATTTTATCTTTTCTCCCATTCTGAAACTCTTATGTGAAACTTCTCAAATCTCTTAAATTATTTTTAGTATTTTTGTTTCTCTTTCTTTGAATTGTACACACACACACAAATACATGCATTTATAATAGTGATATATCTATAGTATTGCATATATCTTTTTTTTCAGAGTCAACAGGTTTATTTATTTATTTATTAATTTTTTTGTTAAATTTTTATTTTGTCAATATACAATGTATATGATTACTATGGCCCATCACCGACACCTCAATCCCTCCTCCCTCTCTCCCCTCCCCCCCAAGAATGTCCTTTCCGTTTGCTTGTTGTAACAACTTCAAAAAAAGTATAGTTGTTATATCTTTTTCCCCCCCCCCCCCC
>NW_007726259.1:733346-742007 GCF_000696425.1 Galeopterus variegatus | reverse complement strand
CCTCTCTAATTTCTCTGAGGAGTGGTTTGTAGTTCTCATTATAGAGATTTTTCACATCCTTAGTGTTTTTAGTTTAAAGTCTATTTTGTCTGATATGAGTATAGCTACTCCAGCTCGTTTTTCTTTTCTGTTTGCTTGGAAGATCTTTTTCCATCCTTTCACTCTTAATCTATGTGAGTCTTTATGGGTGAGGTGGGTCTCTTGTAGGCAGCATATAGTTGGGTCCATCTTTCTTATCCAGTCAGCCTGTCTGTGTCTTTTGATTGGGGAATTTAAACCCTTTACATTAAGAGTTGTTCTTGATGATTTCTTTCCTTCTGCTAACTTTAGGTTTGGATTGTTCTTGTTTTTCTAGTTCTTTAAGGTGCATTATTAGATTGTTCACTTGCCAGCCTTCCATTTTTCTGAGGTAGGCGTTTAATGCAATAAATTTCCCCCTTAGTACTGCCTTTGCTGTATCCCACAAGTTTTGGTATGATGTATCATTATTTTCATTAGTTTCAATAAATTTTTTTATTTCCTGTTTGATTTCTTCTTGGACCCATGTATCGTTAAGTAGAATGCTGTTTAATTTCCATGTGTTTGTATACTTTCCAGTGTTTTGTTTATTATTGATTTCTAGTTTTAATCCATTGTGGTCTGAGAAAATACATGGGATAATTCCAATTTTTTTGAATTTGTTGAGACTTGATTTGTGTCCTAATATGTGATCTATCCTGGAGAATGATCCGTGTGCTGATGAGAAGAATGAATATTCTGAGTTTGTTGGATGGAATGTTCTGTAGATATCTGCCATGTCCAATTGGTCTAAAGTTTTGTTAAGTTCTTGTGTTTCTCTGCTAATTCTTTGCCTGGTTGATCTGTCCAATATTGACAGTGGGGTGTTCAGGTCGCCTGCTATTATAGTATTAGTGTCTATTTCCTTTTTTAGTTCTAATAGAGTTTGTTTTATAAATCTGGGTGCTCCAACATTGGGTGCATACATATTTATGATTGTTATGTTTTCTTGATGCATCAGTCCTTTTATCATTATGTAGTGACCCTCATTGTCTCTTTTTATGGTTTTTAGTTTAAAGTCTATTTTGTCTGATATGAGTATAGCTACTCCAGCTCGTTTTTCTTTTCTGTTTGCATGGAAGATCTTTTTCCATCCTTTCACTCTTAATCTATGTGAGTCTTTATGGGTGAGGTGTGTCTCTTGTAGGCAGCATATAGTTGGGTCCATCTTTCTTATCCAGTCAGCCAATCTGTGTCTTTTGATTGGGGAATTTAAACCCTTTACATTAAGAGTTGTTATTGAGAGGTGTTGATTTATTCCTAGCATTTTGTTGGTTGTTTGGTTGTCTTAGGTGTCATTTGTTCCTTGCTTTCTGTTTTGCTGTTTGTTTTCTGTGTTTGTTGGTTCCTTAGGTTGCCGCTAGTGATTTTGTTCATTTGTTTTCTTTTCATGATTGTCATTTTTATTAAAGTAGTGGGTTTTTATTTTACTTGGATTGTTATGGCAGGCCACACGCGGGTCTGCACACAGCCCCACACACGCCGCTGCGCATGGCTCTCCTCCGCCTCGCCCACTAGTATTGTATATATCTAATGTAGAATCAACTATTTAATTCAGCCATCAATCAAAAAAATTATTTTTATTTTTATGTTTCATTTGCTTATTTTTACAACTTATTTCTCCCTTATGTTATTAGTTTTGCCTTTTGTTATTTAATATTAATTCTCTTATTTTTTATGTTTAAATATTTTAAACTTCATATTTTTAAGTATATTTTTAACCATTTTAGACATGTATTTTAAAATAAAATTTGTAGGAGGCAGTTGGTTTGGACTGAGCATCTTTATTCGGCCCCAACAGACCAAATGAAAACGAAGTCACCTGTGTTACGTGCCATGTAAACAAACCGAAACTTAAAAAAAACAAGAACATCCCCAAACATGCCAGTTTTTTCAAAGAACAGGAGATTCACTGCAGCCAATCAAAACGGGCTTAGCTTACCTGAGCCAGCATGATAAGAAAGACCCTTCTGCTTTAACCCCAGAGGGAAATCACCTTTAAAGCAACCAATCTGCTTTTCATTCCCTATTTTTGTGTTTTCAGTCCTTTTTTGCCTCTGAAGCCCACCTCCTCTGTTTAGCTTGTCAGAGCACCTTTTCTCAAACTTTAGAAGGGATGATGCTTGATTCATGAATCTCTAATAAAAGCCAATTCGATTTTAAAACTAAGTTTGTTGAAACTTTTTTTAATGTTATCAAACCAAGAGGGATCCATTGTCCCTCACACCAAATGAATAAAGTCTCTCATGCCAGAGTTTGCAGTGATAAAGAACAGTGTTTACTGAGTGGCTAGTCAAGGAGATCAAGGCAGGTTAAGGAGCTTGAAACCTAGAACTCCCTGAGAACTTATGGGACAGGAATTTGGGTGAGGGTCTCAGGGATCGTGTGTGTCTGATTGGTTATGGTGAGGTCAGTGTAATTATTTCTGGCATCTTGAGAAATGTCTTCTATGGTTCCTCCAAATCTGGGGATCTAAGTGCTTCAAAGCAGTCTGGTGGTCATGGGTGGTCTGGAAAACATCTGAGAACTAACATTATCTATAGCTGTTGTCTTAAGAAACAAATATCTTGTAGTCACTAAATCGTGTTTACTCTAAGTATGTGTTTAACTAACTCTATTCTTGTTTTATGTTAAGCAAGCTTTTTTGGCACTCCTAAGAATTCAGCACTGCATAATTGGTCAAGCAGATTTTTCTTTAACTATCTCCTCCTTTCCCCAGATGAGGCCTGCTCTGACTGGGGTCAGGGGAACAGCCAGGGGGAAATCAAGGGGTCCATCCCCTGATTTCGTTAACACTATCTTTATATTAGCTCCTTGATGGCAGGGGTTTTTTTTTGTTTTACTCACTGCTTTATTTTCAGGGCATAAAACAGTACCTGCTAAATAGACACTCTGTAATTATTGGTTGGATAAATTAATGGTGAAATATTCTCTGTCTAATATTTCCAATTCTGAAGTATTTGAGTGTCTGATTTCTTGCCCGCTTTTTCTCTTGGTTCTTGCAGGTAGTGTTTTGTCTTTAGGTATGTTTTGTTATTTTTGATTTAGGCTCATATTCCTTGGAACTTTATTTATGAAAGTTGTGTTTCTCTAAAGAGGACTTGTGTTGATTTCTGCCAGCTTTTTGGATGAACTACTTCACTGGAACAACTTTGAATTATTGGCTTTATGCTTTTCAGACTACCTAGGTCATATAAATTCAGGTCACAAAATCTGCATTTGGGAGGTTTTTGTTTATTTTCTTTTTTCTTCCTTTTCTTATCACCAAAGTTAAAGGCAGACAATTTTTCCTGCTAGTGGTTTTGGGCAGACACATTTTTAGTTTGCAAATTGAGAGTTGATTTGCTAGCTCAGCACTTTTCAATAGAAATGTAACATGAACCATATATATGTAAATGTAAAATATTCTAGTAAAAAATAGGTAAAATTAATTTTAGTCATATCTCTTATTTTAGTGTGTAATCAATAAGATATTATTAGTGACGTTTTTACATTATTTTTTCATACTGTCTTTAAAATATGGTTCTTTACACTTAGAACACATACCAGTTCAGACACAAAATTTTCACTGAAAAAACTTCATCTGTGTTTATGCCTTTATAAATTTATAGTTGAAAAAGTAGATTTGGAAACTCAACTTCTTTCAAACATAGTTAAAAGTTTTCAAATAACTGAATTGAGTATCAGTTTAAAAATTAATTATCATTTAATATTTATTATTATTTAATTATTTAAATTAATAATTAATAAAATTAAAATTAAGTTCCTCAGCCTCACTAGACAGCTTTTAAATACTCAATATCCATATGTGGCTGGTGGCACTATATTGGACAACACAGATCTAGGGTGCTAGCATATGGGGGCTTCTTGGATTAGACATTCACATCTTGTGCAGGCCTTACTTTTTTTTTTTTCTGGTGTCCTCTGAACATTATAAGACCATTGGTAACCATATTTCAAGGCCAACCATGTATGGCAGAGGTCCTTGTGTAATATTTGCATCCAGTGATCCCCTTTCACATTTGTATTCAGTTTTTTCCTTTTTTTTTTTTTTAGTTTCCAAACTTTTATTTTTGCCATGTATTAATATATATTTTAAATAATGTTTTCAATGCATTATACTACATTTAAAAAAATGATTTCAGTGAGAGAGTCAGCTATGGTGCTTAGTCTTTAATTCTCCCCAGAAAGAAAGTCCATTTGAGTCATTTGGTCCTGGAGAGAAGATACGGAAAAGGTTATTCTTTCAAAAATTGTAACCTCTCAACTTCTCCTATAGCTTAGGGGAAAAAAATACAGCAGTGATTTAAATAACAAAAATAAAAAAGGATATAGTATTTAAATGGGCTATTTTATTTTATTTTTATTTATTTATGTTTATTTTAATTTATCAATATACAATGTAGTTGATTTTCATGTCCCTTTACCAATTTCTCTATCTCCCCTCCCTCCCCTCCCCCTCATCAACATCATATCTGTTCACTTGTCTTAACAAGTTCAAGGAATTGTTACAATAAGTGAAAAAAGCCAGGCACAGAAAGAGAAATACCACATGTTCTCACTTATTTGTGGGAGCTAGAAATAAATAAATAAATAAATAAACATACAAATAAATGGGGGAAGGGGAAGAATAAATGAGCTATTTTATACCAAAGTTTATTGTTTGTAAAATATTATAGTTCTCTTTTTATTACTAAGGTTAATAATGAGTATCCTATTTCTTGCTCTTGAAATATTAAAGCAAATATTAAAGCAAATAGGAAATCACGAATGTTTCAAAAATAAAAATAGCATCAATCATAAACGGTTTATTTACTCTATTTGAGAAATAGTACAGAGAGTGTCTTAAGGGTAAATTTGGTAGATTTTGTTACATGGAAGTAATAAATGTGATTGAGGATAAGTTTCTTATAATCTTCTTGTAGCTCTTGAACTGACTGCTATTGCTCTTTACGTTTTAATGCTAACATTCTTTTGCTTCTCATACCCACAGCTCTTCTTTATTTGTGACACAAAGTGCACAAAGAGACGTGGAAGTCTTAAAATGAGGTTAGTTGTCTATTTACCTGAACAGAACAAAAGTTGACAGTTTCATTATAAAACACTGTGCAGCATAAAATGTACAATGCCTGAGCTATTGAAAATCTAGTTTTCTTAGTAAACACATGGAGTTTTTATATGTTGAAGGAGGATTAGGAATATAGTATCATAAAGCATTTGACAACCAATTTATTTGCCTAACACACAAGTTGGTAGTATAAAGAAACTGATATCTACAATAGAAATGTACAGTTTCTTGATATATTTTGTGTCATTTATTTATACCAGTAAATAAGTGCTATATGAAGTAGAATTTACATTAGGTAGTTCATTAATTTAGGAATGACTTGTTAAGCAGCTACTGTAGTCAAGGTGCAGTTTTGTAAGAGATACATAAGTGAAAAGACATGTTTTTTGTTCTTCTGGAGCAGAGTGAAATGGGTATGTCATGGTTTCCTAAACACAAGAAAGGCCATTTACACTTTTTAATAACTTTCATGTATCCCATGAAGTTTGTGTGTGTGTTTTAATGTTATTGTATCTATGAACTTAATGTCCAGATTCTTCCCAACAACTAAGGCTGTGTGCAAACTGATTTCTGCTGTAAATGTTCCTTGATTTCCCCTTTCTTTCCCCCATCCAGAAACCATATTTTTTTCTCTAAGCTTCTAGAGCATGTACCTATAGCTCTCATGTGCCATGTTTCTTATTCTTTAAGTGGAATGGTAAAGTTAGCTTTCCTAGTATTTCTCAGCCAGAAAATTATAGAAGCTGGAGACTCTGGTATCATCCAATACCAACTTGCAATCTAAGCATTAAGTAAGCTGTAGAAGTTAGTAGTAGATATGTAAGTTATTGCTATCAGAAAACGGTTATTTACTGTTCCTGAAGTTCTTTAGTAAAATGATTAGGACAATACCCCATAGAAATTTTAGAAATAATTATAGTATGTGTTTCTATAACACTGCCCTTTTATTCACTGAATGATTTCTAAGAGGTATTACAAGGAGAATTGTTTAAAAAAAGAAAGCCATTTGAGTCAATAAAAATTAAATCTTGGTAATAAGCTAACACCAATATTTTACTTCGATGAAGTAGCTCTTAAAAACATCTAACTTTTTTTCCTGATTGATTGGTGCTTAATTAAAAACGCAGTTTTTGCTGGGATTTAAAAACACTGAAAATCAATAGTTACGTAACAATTCAATTTGTAAGTGCTATGGATAGATTACAGATAAAATAAAGATTAAATATCTTAAAAAATTTGGAACATCATCAAAATATACAGTTATGAATTACTTTAATATAAATAACATTTATACTTTAAAACCTAGAATTTTAAAAAAGCTTGTACTTAGATTCTTGTTAAATTGTACTCTTCATCCATACAATGTTATTATTTCACCTAAAACTTTCTGCTTCTAGCCATAATATATTATCTAAAGTCAGAAGATGTACTTTGTATTTGCGTATTAATTTTTTCTAGTATGTCAAGTTTAAAAAAACATTGTACAAACACTTTAGTTTTGCTTTAAGCAATTTGTCATTGCAAAAGCCATTTTTGTCTGATTATTAGAAGGTATTTTCTGTTAGTGTAATGACTGAGCTTTTCAAAACATTCATTGGGTGGAGAAAAAATTTACATGTTGCTGATAATAGACCTATTCTTCAAAATGCCAAAAGAAGTTGTGTTATTTGATGAAAATTTTATTAAAAAGTGGAGTATAATGGTAATGTGAGTGAGGTTTTCTATCCATCCTAGATTCAAGTTTACTCAGTTGGCCCACTTAAAATCCCAGGGGGAAGTACATGCCCTGGATAACCCTTATTTCCTTGTCCTCTTTACATTATTTTATCTTTGCACATAGAGACAAACATGTTTTGCCCAAGAGTTTTCAACTCTTAGGTATCACATTTTGTATCAGATTAAAGAATTTAGGTTGAATTTAGCCTAAATATACATATATACATTTTTTATTTTTATTTTTTAATGTATTTTTTATTGGCATATTCATTGTTACAAATCATAGTTATTCTTTATGCCCCTTATCCAGTCCTGCATCCCCCTTCTCCTTCCCTTCCCCCTCCCCTTTCTTCCCCCCATCCCCCACTCTAATAACCCTAGATATGTTCTCTCCATTTGACAGATTAACTTTTCCTCTGTTGGTTTGTTGCCCAGATGATCTGTCCTGTACTGAGACAGGTGTGATCAAGTCCTCTCCTGTTATCGTAAATCAGATGCTTCTTCTAATACCAAAGCACACTATGGAGTGTGCTTTGTGGGGAAACAGGACCTCTTCTTTTTTTTTCCTTTAGTCTCTGCTGGTGCCTCTCCTTGTGTCAATGTAGTTGAGAGTTTGGTGCACCATCTGCATGGTGTCTGTGATGGCTGCTATAGAGACTAGCCACTTTTGTGGCAGCCATGGAAATTGTGGTGGATATGGTGTGTTACCTGTGTGGAAATGGTGATTTTGGTGTGCTCTTTACCTAGTTGCAGCTGGGTTTGGCTTTTCCCAACTCCATGACTCATTCTAAGATGTTGTTGTGGAGCAGTTGGTGGGAAAGGGGGTTAGGGGAAGGGGAAAGAAATAGGGTGGGAGGAGGAAGAAGGAGGGGGGCATGATGGCAGCCCATTGCACCTCCTCATTCTGACAGAGGAGACCAGGGGGCTTCCAGCAGCAGATCAGTTGGCACTGGGTTGGATGCAGATGTCAGGGGGGCATGGCTGAAGCCCTTGGCCCCCCATGGCCCCAGCTTGGGAGCCTGGAGCACTTCCTGTGGTGGCTCAGTGGTCATTGCTGGGCTGGTTGTGGATGAAGCGGGGGAGGCGTGGCTGAGGCCCTTGGCCCTACCCCCTCCCTGGCTTGGAAGCCAAGGGGGTTTCCAGTCCTTTTAGGTTTTATAAGTGTTCTTTGGTGTTGTTAGACCTATACTAGTTAATATCAGACTTATTCTCTGATCTGTTTTGTATTTTCTTTCAGTTCTGTGCTGGATTATTTGCTGTTCCCATCACTTAAACTCTGCACTGAAACTAATTTGTTGTCCTTTGCTTACTCCTAAAATGGAGGAACTTCCTGTGGGACCAGCACTTGAGCCTTATAGTTGAGCTAAACTAAATTGCTTCATTGCTGCTGATTCCCTGGGGAAGGCTTTTTGTGCAGCTCAGGTTTTAAATTCTTGACCTCGTGTGTACTTCTTGGTCTTGTGAGGTCTGGTACACGTGAGTTGTGTGCAAACACTGGTCTGGGTCTGAGTCTTTTCAGCAAATTGCAACCCTGCAGTTCTGTATTCCTGACCAGTCTCCAGTGAGTGGTCCTGCACTGATTGGAGAGAGATCAGCTGTCTGTGCTATGCCACAATGTTCTCCTGGTGGGTCCATATCCTCCACCACCCACACTCCAAACACTTCCCATGGGGCAGGTCATGTGTTGGTCCCTCACTCCTATATGGGACCACGGGGACACTGTTAGTGGTCTTTTGGCTGGGGGGCCACCAAGGCCCTCTTTTCCCCTGAAGCCTACAAGCAACTTCGTACGAAGGTCACAGCTGTGGCTTTTGCCAGCT
>NW_007726259.1:730579-732211 GCF_000696425.1 Galeopterus variegatus | reverse complement strand
GCAAGACAGCTTTAATCTTGAAAACTGAATCAAATTTGTTCTGTGCTGATACTATTCAACATTGAAACAATTTTGAAAATCTTATTTCCAAGTTCCCTATTTTTGACCCTGCCCTAGCAACAGGTTTCACAGATGGTAATATGAAAATGGAGCTTATTGCTTAGACAAATGCACGTGTAGGACTCATTAAAAATAGCAGAAGATCTCCATTTGACTTTTCTATGACTTTTTTTAAAATTTAATTTTATACATTAAAAAGAAAGTTGAGGGGTGGTAAATAAATTTATTAGCTATAAAAAGTTCATTTTACCATTATGTATAATAATGATATTCTTCTGTGTTCCATAGGTTAATATATAATTTGACTTTTTGAAATGTTATCTGTATCTCTAATATATTGTGTTTCTGCATATAACCTATTATGAAATTACTTTTTAGTGTTATAATAATTGGCATTAAATATTCTGCTAATAAAGTATAAAGAGTTCTATAAACGTGAAGGAGATTTCTTTGATATATCGCTTTAATATGTAATCAGAATAGTCTTGTGAAATGTTGGTACTTGATAATGATTCCTATAAATCAGGTGTATTTCAGAAAGACTAAAATATTTATTTGGTAACTAAAGATATATTTCAATGTGATAAGATTAAAGTTTGTTGTGTGGAATGCTATATTTTGGCATAATATCTCCTTAGATTAGCCTATATAGTAAACACATTGGCTATACTGGTGAGCAAACAGGGATTATTCTGTGTGGTTTTGCTGTCTTTTCATCTTTCTTCTTTTTAATCAGAGCTGAATCAGAGTGTCAGACCTGAAAGGAACTACAGAAACCAAGTATGTCAAGTATGTTAAGCTTCATTCTGGCCTTTACCAGGGGATTCTTCTCCTGTTCTTTTAGTCCATATAGAAGCAAGTATGTCTATTCCATTCAGAATGGTATCTGCAGGTGTAGATGCCAAATTTCTCCTTNTGAAAGGAACTACAGAAACCAAGTATGTCAAGTATGTTAAGCTTCATTCTGGCCTTTACCATGGGATTCTTCTCCTGTTCTTTTAGTCCATATAGAAGCAAGTATGTCTATTCCATTCAGAATGGTATCTGCAGGTGTAGATGCCAAATTTCTCCTTCAAGAATCGATTTCTCAATTTTTTTCTAGATTAAAATTTCACAGAATCAAGCCTATGTGGCAAGCGAATGAGATTGAGAATGATGAAAAATAGCCTTGGAAGGACATAATTCTGCATAAGAACACCCCATCCTGCATCATTTCCATTTTATTGAGAAATTCTGAATTTAAAGATAAAAAGCAAAACTTACTCTGTATAGTGAAATCTGATAATTGGTTACTGATTTAGACTACAGACTATGTTTTACTTGTCTCCTTACCCTGGGCTTTTCTTACTTCCTACACTAAATAAATATTTGAGGTCTAACTAGTATAAAAGTTTATAGTAGATATTTCTTGTGTCTGCACAGGTAGATACTGGATAGTGAGCTTTCTCCATTTTTCTCAACTGGAGCAAAGACTGCCCCTAGCGAGTGTTCTTTCGGGTGAAGTCAGAACATTTGTTGAAGGATAAAGTGGGTTGCAGAAGTGCCTGTGATAAATTTCTGGTAGTTAAGTTG
>NW_007726259.1:726143-729661 GCF_000696425.1 Galeopterus variegatus | reverse complement strand
CTAAAAATGATATATTCAGGCTTCTGCTTCCAGCCATGATGGAGGAAGAGAAGCAGACTAAACTCCCTGTCTCAGCCTTTAGAAGCTGGACAAAATATGTAAAACATTGTTTTATATTGAGAGCAGGCAGTGAAGAAAATCTGATCCTCTGAATAAAACCAAAGAAGGAGCCAATCACTTGTCTTTCTGCCTGAAGGAAAATTTGCCACCATGGGCACAAAGAGGGGAAATTCAAACAGAGCCTGGCAGCTCTGGTGAGTTGAGGAGAATGAGATTGGAGTTCAAGGAAGCCAAAGCAGCTTGAAGTTGTGAGCTGTGCAGGGAGTTGTAAAGAAAAATAGCTTAAAAATACCCCTGGGTCTTTGCTAAATACTAAACTGCATGCATTGAATGAAGCTCCATCACACAAAGCAAAGAACAGTTAGTTGTTACCAGGTTAATTCTAAGAATTCACATGAGGAGGAGTTTGAATTCTGAATAGCCAGTATGGAGACATCTCTGGGGTCACCAGTAGTAGAATCCAAATCTATAGAACCATCAGTAGAAGACTCGTAAGAGTCATGCTTTAGCAATAAAGCAGACCTACCCCTGAAGTGAAAGCTACCCTTAAGCAGCCCAAGCAAAGCTTGAAAACAGTCCTCAAAGGAATCAGATTGATCCATAAATAACTGTAGAGTCTGCCAAAGTAAATCCCAATGTTATTTGAGGAAGATAACAAAACCTGGATGCTTGAAAATGTAACATTCACATTATCTATAATTCAGAATATGCTAATAGATGACTTGCTTAGAAGTTTCAGGGTGGACTTTACCAGGGAATCCCCCCCACCCCCCGCTTTCGCAGTTTACATAAAACGTGTCCCATCAGAGGAAAATGTGTGGTCAAATCAGGAAGAAAATCAGTCAGTAGAAATAAACTAATAAATGCAATAGAAATTTGGAAACGGCAGACAGACAAGTTAAAAAGCCACAAAATTATACACAAGCCTTTAAGGGAAACATAAATATAATGAGAACAGAGATTTTAAAATGAAGCAAATAAAATGTATAGACTGGAAAAATATTTTAAATAGAATTTCCTATATATACTATTAACAGCAGATGAGTTACTGCAAAAGAAAAAAACTGAATTTGAAGATATAAAAGAAATGATCAAAACTGAAGTACACAACGGAACAGATTTTAAAAAATGGACAAAGCCTCAGTGACTTGTGGGATCAAATAAGCATATGAGTTACTGGGATATCAGAGGCAGAGGATGGGGCTGAAAAATATTTGAGATATAATGCCAGAAAAATTTCCATTTGATGAAAACTGAACCTAGAGATCCAGGGAAGTTGGTGAATGAAAGAGTAAGAAAATGTTACAACATATGCCAATAAATTTAACAATTTAGTTAGAATGAGCAAATCCTGTGAAAGACACATATTTGTTAAACTGTCTCAAGAAGAAATAGGTACTCTAAATAGTTCTATATTTACTAAAGAAATCAAATATTAAAAAAAACTTCACAAAAAAAAAAAAACTTTATGCCCAGATGCCTTCAATGTTGAATTCTATTAAACATTTAAAGAAGAAACAACAATTTCACACAAACACTTTCAAAAATTGAAGGGGAGAAAAAACTTCTCATTCATTTTATGAAGACAGAATTATCCTGATATTGAAATCAGAAAAAGACATTAAAAGAAAAAAAAGGTTACAGACCAATATACTCACAGACACAGACAAATCAGTTCTTTTAAAAATGTTAGCAAATTAAGTACAGAAATATAGAAAAAGAATAATAGAGTGTGACTAAGTGGGGTTTATTACAAGAATAGAAGATTATTTTAACATTTGAAAATTAATAAATGTTAATCTATTATGTTAACCAAATAACAGAGAAAAACATAATTATCTCAATAGATTGAGGAAATTCATGTAGCAAAATTCAACATACACTTACTATAAACATTTTTAGTGCACTAGGAACAGAACTTTCTCAACTTGATGAGAAAAACTATCAAAAACCTACAACTATCACACTTAAATGTGAAATAACAAATGGTTACACTATAACATGCGGCATGCCATTTTGATTCATTATTATCCTGGGGTCCTAGCCAATATAACAAGGCAAGAAAATAATAAAAGGCATACAGTTTAGGAGATTGAAATAAAATTATCTTTATTCACTAAAGCTATTAGAATTAATAAGTGTAGATAAACTGCAATACACAGGCCTATGTACAAAAATCAATGATATTTCTATATATCAGCAATACATAATTAGAAATTAAATTAAAATATTTACAGTAATATCAAAAAGTATGAAAGACTTAAAGGCATATTAAATCAAATTTATAATTAAACACCTGTAGAATGAAAGCTAGAAAATATTGCTGAGTGAAACCTTAAAAAGACATAAATAAATGGTGTAAATATTAAAATTGTAAAATTTCTAGAAGAAATTATAAAATGATTTAAGGATATTGTGGTAGGTAAAGATTACTTGGAAAAATGTTTTTAAAATGAACTATATAAGAAAAAAGAGATAAATCACACTTCAACAAAAGTAAAATCTGCTCCTCAGAGAACACCATTAAGAAAATGAAAAGTCAAGCAACAGCCAGAAAGATAATACATCTATTTGACAAAAGTTTTTAATCTAGAGTGTATAAAGAACTCTTATACTTCAACAACACAATAAAAATGAATAAAATTTCTAAAATATGCTTCACAAAAGAAGGCAGATGAATGGCCAATAAGCACACAAAACTATGCTCCACATCATTTGTCATTAGGAAGATGCAGATTAAAGTCACAATGAGGTACACCTGCACACTTATTAGGATGACTAAAAAAATGCTAATAGCAAGAGTTGGCAAAGGATGTGGAGCAAATAGAATTTCATAGATCATTGGTGAGAATGGAAATGGTACAACCACTTTGAGCAACTGATTGGTCGTTTCTTGTAAAGTTAAATGCCCATTTACCATATGACCCAGCGATTCTACTCTTAGGAGTTTACACATGAATGAAAACATATGTCCATAAAATTCTGTACATCAGTGTTTATAGCAGCTTTATTTGTAAAAGCCCCGAACTGGAACCAACCAAGGTGTCTATCAACAGCTGAATGGTTAAACAAGCTGGTGTGATCATGTAATGGAATCCTAACCGGTGATTTAAGAAATTAGCTACTCGACATACGAAGAAAAGATGAGTCTCACAAACATTAGGCTAAGTATGAGAATTTTGACATAAATGAGTGCGTTTGAAACTCTAAAAATTAAACATCTGATCTTTGATGACAAAAACCAGATTAATGGTTACCTGGGGTGTAGACTGGCTGGAATGTGGCAGGATAAAACTCTTAATTAATGGAAATGCAGTTCATTTTGCTTGTGGTAATGGTTATGCAAGTGTAAAAATTTGTCTAAACTCATTGAAATTTATTCTTAAGATGGTACATTTTATTATATGTAAATTATACTCAATAAAGTTGATTTAACATTTAAATAACAGGTGAAAATT
>NW_007726259.1:722758-724737 GCF_000696425.1 Galeopterus variegatus | reverse complement strand
TTTGCCCATCTTGCATTATGTGTCCACCCAGTTCTATTGTTTCTGCTTACAGGGCCATGTTTTCTTAATAAAAGAAAAAACGTCCTTGCTGTTGGTGGATACCTCTATGGTTAGGGTGGGCAGTTCTCAAATAAAAGTACCTGGATACACACCCTTATATGATCTCTGTTAATGTTATATGTGGGGAAGCCATCAGAATAAAGTTCTTTTCCATTTCTTCCCTCATGTGATAAATGAATTACAAGCAGGGCAACAGTATTTCAATCCTCCCTGAATCCACACGCTTCGCAATGTAATCTTGCAGCCCCTCTCATTAAGAGATAAGAGTCTTGGAATCTTGGCTGGCTCTGTGACTTGTTTTGGCCAAAAGGAGTGATTGAAAGTGATGTGGTGTCAGTTTTGAGGTCTGGCCTAAAGAGGTCACCTTTTTGTTGTTTTTCTTCGATTTCTGTCCATGCCTTGTGAAAAAGCCCAAGCTATCCTTCTTGATGCTAAAAGATACATTATCCTAACAATTCTGTTGTCTAGCTGATAGCCAATAACCACAATGTGATCGAGGTCTTTCTAAACCAGCCAGTTCCCAGCCAACCTACTAGTGCCTGCAGATGCATGAAGGAGTCTGGCTCACTTCATTCAGTAGAACCACCTCCCTGACCCATGGACTTATAAGCATAATGTTTATTATTCCAAATTATTGAGTTTTGGGGTTGTTTCTTTCGGAGCAACAGCTAACAGGCACACCTCATTCAACAAATTATTTTCTCATAATTTAAAGATTTTTCTGGATAGTAATAATAGTTTTTCCATTTGGTGTCAGAACCAATCCTTAGTTAATTGTTAGAATGCAAAGTATCTCCGTTTTCCAAAGATTATTTTATATTCTGTTTGGAGATAAACAATGAAAATGTTTAATAGCATTTTGTTAAAATGTTATGACTACCCTGAAGTGTTTTGCAAAACTCTCTCTTTGAAATTGATTTGGAGTTATAATTTATTATTATGTAATCACTGAACTGCATATTAGAACATTTGTATTAGCTTTATTTTTGCTAGTGAATTTCTATAATATATTTATTAATTTATGTAGAACTAGATCATCTTCTTTCATTTATATATTTGGTTCTTTTCAAATTGCTCATAATATATTAGTGGAAAAAGTAGAATTTAGAACAGAATTATATAGCTTGGTCCAACTGATAGATGGACAGATAGACAGATATATGGGAAAATGGATAAAATGCATGTAAACTGTTTAGCACAATGCCTGGCATGTAGTTTTCCCTCCATAAATATTAGTTGAGTATCATCTTAGGGAGGTTTGTTGTTGAAATTATTGTGTACACCACAGGGAAGTATTAATCTTAAAAATAAAACAATTATTGGGCAATTGCATCATTAAGCAGAGTTTTTTGAAAATGTCCTATTATGTCTTTTACTACAATTTATTTTATTTACCCGAACAATCAACATTATCCATAAAGGAGAACTCAGCCATAAAGCTTTTAAAGAGCTGCAATATACTATATTTTAGTTAAAATATATTTTCTGTAAGATACTTTTCAATTTAGGATTTGGAAAGGTGGTGGTAAAATTATACTTGTCAAAATGGTGGTTTTCAATAAGTACTGTNTTTGCCCATCTTGCATTATGTGTCCACCCAGTTCTATTGTTTCTGCTTACAGGGCCATGTTCTCTTAATAAAAGAAAAAACGTCCTTGCTGTTGGTGGATACCTCTATGGCTAGGGTGGGCAGTTCTCAAATAAAAGTACCTGGATACACACCCTTATATGATCTCTGTTAATGTTATATGTGGGGAAGCCATCAGAATAAAGTTCTTTTCCATTTCTTCCCTCATGTGATAAACGAATTACAAGCAGGGCAACACTACTTCAATCCTCCCTGAATCCACATGCTTCACAATGTAATCTTGCAGCCCCTCTCATTAAGAGATAAGAGTCTTGGAATCTTGGCTGGCTCT
>NW_007726259.1:719398-720981 GCF_000696425.1 Galeopterus variegatus | reverse complement strand
TTTCCCTCCATAAATATTAGTTGAGTATCATCTTAGGGAGGTTTGTTGTTGAAATTATTGTGTACACCACAGGGAAGTATTAATCTTAAAAATAAAACAATTATTGGGCAATTGTATCATTAAGCAGAGTTTTTTGAAAATGTCCTATTATGTCTTTTACGACAATTTATTTTATTTACCCGAACAATCAACATTATGCATAAAGGAGAACTCAGCCATAAAGCTTTTAAAGAGCTGCAATATACTATATTTTAGTTAAAATATATTTTCTGTAAGATACTTTTCAATTTAAGATTTGGAAAGGTGGTGGTAAAATTATACTTGTCAAAATGGTGGTTTTCAATAAGTACTGTAATTAGCATGCATTGCTTTCAGAATTGGTGCTTTTCAGCAATGCACAATGACTCACTTGTATTTGCATATAACCAGGGCATGTTAGAAATAAATGTCCATTTATCTTCAGAATACAAAGAGTGAAAATGTGCCTAAATAGTTCTATTAATTAAAGCACCTTATCAGATTCTACTTATATCCTAAATGAAATGTTGGTTTAGTTTTCTGCAGACCTCTGTTAATATTTCATTTTGTGCTGTTTCAAACCGAGCTTGCTCCAGGTTGTAAAGGCAATTAGAGACCTCTTTCTTTTCCCTGATTTCTGGACAGACAGACCAAGAATCCTCCTTAAGCATTTGGCAAATAAGTAAAACTCCTCTTGAAGCCACCTGCCACACCTATGCCTGTTGCAGAGAAAGCACCACACTTCATTGCAAATAAGTAGATTTCCAGAGTGAAATGAACCCTGTGGAATAAGTCTAGCAATTGCTTAGGACTCCCAACACATATTTGTTTCTTTGCTCTCAGTGGCTTGGGCTCAGATCCTTATCACTGTGCCTGAGCTTTCACATCTGCCTTTGGTCTTCTGACCTGGGCACCCTGCGACTACCTTCCTGTCTTTTTGGATCACGTCTCTCTGGCACAATTTTGGATCTGTGCCTTTTTAAAATTTCAGCACACTAGATTTGCTACATGCAGAGAAGACTTCCATCTCTAGATCCAGGAAACAAATTGCTTCCTAGGAGACCAACCTCCAGTCTTCCCATGACAAGTGGTATGAGTACTGGGAATTCCTCAGTTATCAGGAATTTAATTTCAGCTTTGCTAACAAGTAACTCTCACCAATGCGTCATTCCCACAAAATATACTTATTCTAATCTTTGACAAAAGGCCAATAAAATGTTTTTCTTTCCTCTCAACATATATGTTTTTGAAGTTTTCAAGTCATTGTTTATTCTTTTATGTGCTTAAATACCCAACTTAATTTCAAGTCCCCCAAAGCAGAAACTCTTTTTTTTCTCTTAACCTCTCCCTGTTTCTGGGCAGTTTGAAGGTAGAGATGTTTTTAAATCCTGTCAGTGTTATCAGGCTTCTTCCTGAATGTATAGGGACATAAGCAGATTGTCATTACTGAAAATATTGCTAATTAAAACCTGATTGGGTGAGCACAGTTGGCACTGATTTGATTCAAGGTTTCAAAAGTTCTACCATTTGTGAAACAATATTTAGATCAGGCTTTTGATAGATGT
>NW_007726259.1:716967-718270 GCF_000696425.1 Galeopterus variegatus | reverse complement strand
TCTTCTGGCATCTACCTGATAGGTGTGCTGGATATATCTTAGCTTCTTGAGTATGGCTGAGCAAGTGTGTCCCTGGTTCTATTTATATATTTTAATATGAAATTACAATGCTTAAAAAAAAGCAATTTTTTAAGTGGTGTTTCTTCACTACTGAAACCACGTGGGTTTACAAATTTCAGTATTTTCAATTTTAATTCATTTTATCAATTTATAATGATTTCTTTTCCAAATTAGTAAGGTATTATAAGTTATTTGTAAAAAAGTCAAATATGGCTGAAACCTATAAGGTAAAATAGTAAAATTTCAATTCCCTAGGGGAATTCCTTTTAACAGATCTTTTTCTATGCACAAGTTATATATATATATATATATGTTAAGTGGCATATTGTATCAAGCCCGCTGTTGGTATTCAAGCATAAAGCAAACTTTCTTTTCTTTTCTTTTTTTTCTCATAGCCTTTTAATTTCCTAAGTGTGATTAGTCGTTTTCCTTGGATAGAAACTCAGGAAATTCCATGATTTTGGTGTTATTTTAAGATACAAAGATCAGCCTGGATTCAGAATACCTAATTCNCAAGGTTTCAAAAGTTCTACCATTTGTGAAACAATATTTAGATCAGGCTTTTGATAGATGTTTCTCATTTGCAAGGAAAATATTTTGCCAGACTCTTAATTAAAAAATGTATACAAATTATCTAGAGGTGATGACATTTAGCACAACTAGACAAGGTAATTCTTATCAATTTCTTTGAAGGCGGGTGAAAATGTGTCCTGTTGCATCCTTTTGTAGCTGGTTCTCACAGAGTAATTTCTTTATCTGATATTTTAAGTACAGCTCCTCTGAGTGAGGCTGGGTACCCAAAGTATGTGCTACTGCATTCATTTTCAGTTTAATTTAGGATATCACATTGAATGAGATTATATAGTACTGATGACTAGTATAATATTTAAAGTAGCCCACTGGATAAATAGATTCCCATAGATATTTATCTAAGAACCTATACTTTTTCTCAGTGAGAAGTCACTTTCGACCGCTGCAGCTGGAATAGAGTCTTGTTCCGATGATATTTACTTTGCCTTCTCTATTTCTCATGCTGTGATTCTACATTCTCTGCTTTCTGTCACTGCTTTCCAACTAATAAAGGAGTTCTGGTCCTCAGTTGCCTCTTTTTCTGTATCTAATGTTTCTCTTAAGTACTATCATGTTAAAGTTGATTTTTGCTCTTACAGTGCCAGGCTCTATTCTTCTGGCATCTACCTGATAGGTGTGCTGGATATATCTTAGCTTCTTGAGTATGGCTGAG
>NW_007726259.1:714951-716351 GCF_000696425.1 Galeopterus variegatus | reverse complement strand
TCCATGATTTTGGTGTTATTTTAAGATACAAAGATCAGCCTGGATTCAGAATACCTAATTCTATATAATAGTCCATACTTCACTATTCATTCAGAGAGTAGATGTCACAGTGCCAGCTTCCAGCTAAGGCTACTGTGGGATGAACCTAGAACAATTTGGAGAATGGGCACGATACTGTCAGCTTATTCTCTCCTTCTCACGAATGTCAATCTTCATGTCTCTAGCCTTTCTTACTAATCCCTGGGTTTGGTGCTTTCAGTGAAGGAGGTAAGGGAGTTAAGTAGAATAGAAATAATCATATTTGATAGTCACTAGGTTCATTTATAAAGAAATATTTTTCCATCATGGGGCCCTTTGTGAATTCGTAAGAATCTCTTCATCCCCATGGCTGCGTGTTTGGAGATAATTCTTCATGGGTCTCTTACATTTTTGCCCATCTTGTGAGCAGAGGCCCTGAGTGACTTCATTCTGGACATATTTTTGTTTCTGGACATCATGTTTTCATAGCAAACAACCTTGGAAGTTAAAGATAGTATCTCCCTCTGGAGCATGTTTAATGTCCATTAAAAAAAATCTGGGTTCCCTAAATTCAGGGACTTGTTCAAGGCTGGATATGAATGTCCAACTTCTGTAATAAAACAAACTGCTTGTTCAAACCCCCAGACATTGTGATTCAATAAAACTATCATGATAGGCACTTCAGATAACATAGTCACTTTATGCATCGTGGTCAGGTTCTCAGCCTCTACTACAGCCCAGTAACACAGCTGAGTTGTTCTCTAATATGTAGAGCATTACTGTGCTCCAGAAACTGAAGTAGAATTTGCACTGTACATAAGGTTATTCAATTACTCCAGCACCAATGAAGACTATCTTTTCTCTACTGAATTTCCTTTGTGACTTTGTCAAAAATCAATTGACCATATGATTATATAGGGCTATTTATAAACTGTTCTGTTTTGTTGATCTGTTTGTCTTTATACCATACTGTATTGGTTACCATTACTATTACTGTAAGTTGTGAAATCAGATACGAGAAATCCAATTTTGTTTTCCCTTTCAAAGTTGTTGGGACTATTTTAGGTCTTTTGCATTTCCATATGAATTTAGGATCAGCTTGTCAATTTTGACAAAAAAAACTACTGAGTTATTTATTGGAGTTGTGTTGAATTTACATTAGTAATTAATGTGATGAAAAGTGATAACTTAACAATATTTAGTATTTTCATCCATGAACACATCAAATGTCTCTATTTATTTAGATCTTTGATTTCTCTCAGAAACAATTTGTATTTTTTAGGGTACAGCTCTTTTGTGAGACTGAGCTCTAAGTATTACATTTTTTTTTTTTTTCCTTTTTTTTGTCTTTTTTCGTGACCGGCAACGGGATCGCAACCCTC
>NW_007726259.1:712301-714129 GCF_000696425.1 Galeopterus variegatus | reverse complement strand
GGCCGGTCTGTATGTGGGATCCGAACCCTCGGTGGGAGCACCGCCATGCTCCCAAGTGGTGCACTGCAGCAGTGCACCACCGGGCCAGCCCTAAGTATTACATATTTTTAATTCTATTGTAAATGGAATTGCTTTAAAAAAAATTTCAGTTTCTGTTTTTTCATTGTTTGATGGTGATAGCTCTCAATTAAAGGACAAGCACACTTACCATATACATAGAAAAATTCAAAACTTCCAATTTTTAGATTCTCTTGAACAGGCTTTGATCTCTTTGGATTATGGTGTTTTTGTTTTTGCAAACAAAAATCTCTCTGACACCTGCTGCATTTTGCTGAACATAAACTGAAAGTATAGTTTAGGTGTTCTATTTGAGTAACATTCCTTCCAATTCATTTCTCAGCAAGGTCAGTCTTAGAAATAGGTGGACCTTAGAATAAATAGGATGCAGACTACTTGGTTTGAGCCCAATCATTTTTCTATTCTTTTATTTGCCTTTCCAGCAACCTCTTCACTTCGGTAGGTAGCATAAATCAGAGATGTGGGGTAGTTCTGAAATGAACCTTTCACTTTCTCTTTCAACTTCAATTTCCACAGTTAGTCTCTGTTTTTTGGTGTATATATGAAGCTAAACTGCTTTTATAGGCATTCATCCACAGCATTGATATTAGGACTTTAATATTGTGTGTAAAATTCACTAATTGATGTAATGTTAACTCAAAAGACTATGATACATTATGAGTCCAGAAGCAGAGTCACGTAAGATGCAATTTGGCTCTGACACACTCCATCTTTGAAAAAGTTACTTTACCTCCTGGACCTCTTTTTCTTTTATCATCTAACTTAATTGATTATTTTAAGAACCAAGTTAATGTATTTTTAAAAATTAATTTTATTTTACTCTGCGGCCCTGAGTGAATGATCTAGATGAGCTAGATTAATGGGAAGTGTGGTGGGAAATAGGAACAAAGAAGGAGAGTGAAGTGAGGGAATTAATTTCCTCAGCTTCCTCCTTTCCGTTAAAAGTCATGCATCTTGGCAGGCGCCCCTCTTCAAAACTTCTCTCCTTCTGGGGTTTGCTAATGCCCACTCCCCACTCCATGATTCAGGCTGAGGGGTGGAAATGGTTTTTACTAGGACTGGGACACTGCCCTATTCTTGTGGTTTTCCTACACCCTGCACACACCTTTGTAAATATTCTCTGTATCAAAACTCAACCCAATTTGAATGTGCCATCTGCTGCCTGGCAGTTATACTTCCCAGATTTATCTCATGCCATACATTTCACCTTTTAAAGACAGATGGTTAATTCATTGCAGGCATCGTGGTTCAGAACACCCACTTTGGAATGATAAAGTATTGGGTTTGAATTCTGATTTTACTAATTATCAGTTCAACACTTTGGTCAAGTTATTCAATTTCTCTGAGTCTCAATATCCTAATCTATAAAATAGAAATAATTAGTAGTATCAACTTCAAAGAATTATTGTGAGAATTAAAGGAGTGTGTGGAAAAGATCTACCACAGAACCGATGCTAAAGAAATATGGTTTTGGGGCTGGCCCCGTGGGTCACTCGGGAGAGTGCGGTGCTGGTAGCACTGAGGCTGTGGGTTTGGATCCTCTGTAGAGATGGCCGGTGTGCTCACTGGCTGAGCGTGGTGCAGACCACACCGTGCCCAGGGTTGTGATCCCCTTACCGGTAAACAAACAAACAAACAAACAAAAAATATGGTTTTGGCCAGGAACGTTTCTTGAGCACATGTACCTCGTGCATTTGTGCTGCCATGCCTCTTTTCCTGTTTTTTTTTTTTTTTTTTTTTTTTTTTTGCT
>NW_007726259.1:710191-711848 GCF_000696425.1 Galeopterus variegatus | reverse complement strand
GGGTCACTCGGGAGAGTGCGGTGCTGGTAGCACTGAGGCTGTGGGTTTGGATCCTCTGTAGGGATGGCCAGTGCGCTCACTGGCTGAGCGTGGTGCAGACCACACCGTGCCCAGGGTTGTGATCCCCTTACCGGTAAACAAACAAACAAACAAAAAATATGGTTTTGGCCAGGAACGTTTCTTGAGCACATGTACCTCATGCATTTGTGCTGCTATGCCTCTTTTCCTGTTTTTTTTTTCTATTATGCTCTACTTAAATCTATCCATTTTAGGTTCACTTAAAACCCTAATTTTTCTATAACCTCTTGTATTTTTCAATTTTTATGACACTTACAACTGGAATTCTTTGTGTTTTCATCTGTATAGGTCTCCTCCCCCAATTACATTGTTAACAATCTGATGATAGGGACAGGGAGTTTTCGTCTCCTTGTATCACCTCTAACTAGCTCAGTGTTGGGACATAGAAGTTCAATGAATATTTGCTTAGTTCTTTCATTTTAATAATTTGATTTCAATTAAGGAAGATAAATTTTATAGTGCAACTAAATCTAATTAAGGTAGATAGGCAAAATGTATAATGCAAATATCCAGAATAAATTTTTTAATTATCATAGTGCCCATTTCAGGGTAGGTACTTATTAAATATTTGACGATTTTTGGTAATTATTATACAGACAAATTATCTGTAATACCTTCTAAGTACCTCACTGATTACTGTGTAGACAGAGTCTATACATATAATGAGATACTTTATATTAACTATCAAAGGTTAATGATCTAAGCAAGTTAAAAAGCACAGAAAGGAAATAATATTAATATTAGTGCCAATATACTAGCATCCCAATGTTTTTGTTATCTGTTAAATATTACAGATTGTGGTATCACCACAATACTAAAGAATAGATAATTAATTCACTTCTTCTGATAGTAATATAAGACGTTTGGTCTCTGTTATATATCATTCCCATGTGGAATACTCATGGACTTCAACAATAAAGTTAAACTACTGAAGTGCCCAGTAGAAGAATCAGCTTTAATTTCTGGTGAGCAGTGTAACTCACCACCCCTCTTTAAATATTGCCTTTAATTTTGTCCTAAGAAAAGAATTAAATAAGGTATAGCCTGTAGGTGGCACTTGATCACTGTCCTGAACTTCATCTTGAATCTGTATATTGATTGTAGTTTCAAGTATAGCAGCCTGGTTATAATGAGTGTTGACTTCTCAGCATGATGTTGAAATCCAGTGGTATCTTAGACCTTGGACTACTGTGAAAATTCCTCATTAAACCTTGCCAGATTCCTGTTGGAATGTGGCAACACCCCAAACACCTGTCCTGTTAGTAGAAATAGTATAGTACAACGAAGCAATGAGGCTTGCTCAGGCATATCTCTGACAGTGATCTTGGTGTAAGTGTTTCATGGGAATTAAAAGTGAACTGATTATGAACAGTGAACTGGTTGATGATTAGAAAGAATTGGGGTTGGTTTCTTTTTAGACTATCTTAGAGCACAGCAAGATGAGACTTACTTGGTTTTTGAAAAATTTGGTTTTTGATGATTGAGAAATATTGTAGTAATGCACAAGTATGGCTCTTTGTTTTTTGAATTGACTTGATTTTTCTTTTGCTTAATCAACTGGCACATGTGTTATTTCAAA
>NW_007726259.1:707934-709397 GCF_000696425.1 Galeopterus variegatus | reverse complement strand
CTTGGTTTTTGAAAAATTTGGTTTTTGATGATTGAGAAATATTGTAGTAATGCACAAGTATGGCTCTTTGTTTTTTGAATTGACTTGATTTTTCTTTTGCTTAATCAACTGGCACATGTGTTATTTCAAATATTATCTTTGGATGTGCTGAGTGCAGAAAATGATCCTTTATTTTTTAAAGACCATTCATGATAATGGGAATCTCAGGTATTTAGATCAAAATTAGTATAATGTATTAATGTATTCAGTATACATCTAATTTTGTCTTTTTTCATTTTCTTTTTTTGGTGCCAACTGTATGAATTGCATCATCATTAACTGACGAGACTATAAACAATTTGAGTAAAAATAGGGGTTTCCAATTTCTGATGATATGGTGGGTGAAAAATGCTTAACAAATCTTTCACTTCAAAATAAATTAAAACACTGAAAAAACATTAATTATATTTTAAATAAATTTTGAACTGGTAAGAAAGTAAGGAAAATATTCAGAGGTGAAAAACAGAGTAGAAGCAGGAATCCAAAAAGTTCAGCAAATACAAAATAGCTGACTATCCCAGGGCAACTATCAATCAATGATAACCATGAAGACCCATTTTTAACAATCTTGCAGAGGTTAGGGAAAGGAATGTAAAACCTTGCCTGCACAAGTTGGGAAATCTGAAAGACGACTCTTGCCCAAAGCCTGATCACCAAGAGGCTATTTTCTCACTGAAAAGAGTTCACCCATAGAGGGAGATAGGAAGGAAACTCCCTTATTTCAACCATGATAGTGTGCCAGGGAGAAAGTTTGGAACCAAAGTCCTGTCTCCATGTGGGTTTCAGGCCAAAATTCATGCTACATATCTGGGAACAAAAATCTTCACCTAAGAACTTATTTTAGATGATAATTGATTAAGAATGTGCCTGAGCACCTGGCAGAAAGCAGAACAGATTCTTTCTTAAGGAACACACTTTCAATCTAGGCTGCAAAAATTTCTGAAAAAGGAAGTATAGCTCAAATTTTAAAAAGAAAAAAATGACAAAACACAAGACCCCGTGAAAGTAAAAGCCAGAAGAACAAATAACAAGAATAAGACCCTCAAATAATTCAGTTATCAAAATTACTGAATAGAAGTTCATTTAATATGTGAAAAAACAAGGGTGTATCAAAAATTTTAATGAAGATATTATAAAATCTTCAAGAAGATTAAAACTAGTCCAACTAAAGTGTTTAGAAATAAAATATAATAATCACTAAGAATTTCAAAGGACAGGTTGAAACTTTAACCCATGTGAGGGTACTTCAGAAAGCTTATGGACAGATTCATATAATCTTTCAATTTTATTTTTTCACGAACTTTTTGAAGTACCCTTGTACCTCATTTCATGCACAAATTAATTTACAATGGATCATATACATAAATATAAAAGTTAGAGTTATTAAGCTTCTAGAAGAAAAAAAGAGTATATATTCATGACCT
>NW_007726259.1:705099-706754 GCF_000696425.1 Galeopterus variegatus | reverse complement strand
GTGTAAACAAGTTGTGGCGTATTCATGTGATAGAATACTACTCAGCAATACAAGGGAACAAAATGGGCACAAGAGAATACATGCTATAATATCACATTTATTCTGAAACAGGACAGACCCTGATACTCCCCCTAGCTATTCTTATAACCCCAGCCAGTGCAGGCTTTGGCTGGGGGACAGGAAGTAGCTAAAGAAAAATCTGCTTGACCAAACATGATGGGCTGAATTCTCAGGGAACCAATAAAGTTTGGATAACCATAAAATAAGAATTGAGTTAGTTAAACATATACTCCCCAGGATTAGCATGATTTCCTGGTCGCAAGATGTTTGTTCCTTATTAGAATGGCTTAAGATAATAACTGTGATGCCAATTTCAAGTTGCTTTGCCAACACTGTTAACCATAAGCCTACTTTTAAATTCGTATACCTTCAGACTTGAATAAGCCAAGGAGGATCTTAGGATGCCAGAAATTGTTGTGCTGACTTCACACAATTAGATTCCCACAATTCCTGAGACCCATACTCATGACTTTGTTCTATAAATGCTTGTGATTTTAAGCCATAGAGGAGTTTGGTTGATCAGATTTGCTGACCAGTTCTCCTTGAGTAGTGCCCCTCAGTATTAAAGCCAATCTTTCCTACCGCAAATCCATGGTGTACAGACTTATTAGTCTAACTGTGCAACAGGAGATGATTTCGTTCCTGTTTGATAACAATATGAAGTCTAAGAATAGGCAAAGCTAATCAGAATGTAGTATGATCTGGGAGGAGCATTGATCAAAATAGGGCATATTAAAAAATCCTGGTGTGACGAAAATGTTGTGGATGTTGATATAGATGGTATTACCTGGACATGTACAATTGCCAAAACTTGTCAAAATGAAGACTTATTTGCATTTTATTCTATAAAATTATACATCAATGAAAAAGTAAATGTTAAAGCAATACTTCTAGGTCAATTTATTACCTTAGATGTTTATATTGGAAAAGAGAAAAGGCTAGAAACTAAGCATTCAACTTAAGAAATTAGAAAGCTTATAACATAACCATTTTAAAAATAATAGAATAAACTCAAACAGAGCAAATAATAAATACAGGAGCCAAAATGAATAAAAAGAAAACAAAAAATACAATAGAAAAGATCAGAGAAGTTCACAATTGGCAGTTTGTAAAACCTAAGAAATAAAAAAAAATCTTTGGTAGAAGAAGTCATTAAGCTAATAAAGAAGGTGCAGATGACAGTGCCAGAAATAAAAAAGAGGACATAAATATGGATGTGATAGAGATTAAAAAGATAACAAGATGATATTATGGAGAACTTTATAACTATAACTTAAATGAAATGAAAAATTTCTAAAAATATGTAACTCTTTGAAAAAAATTCACCAAAATTGACTCAAGCCAATAAAACTTTGAGTCTTACAACTGTAAGTGAGATAAAATCAGTAATTTAAAACTTTTTCCCATAAAGACAACCTTAGATCCAGATTATTTTATAGGCAAATTCTGTCAAACATTTGAGAAACAATTTATTCTAATCTTATACAAACTCTTTCAGAGAATAATAAAAGAGGCAACACTCTACAACTCATTTTTTAAGGCTAATGTAAATCTGATACACACCAGAAAAGGAATACAGCAGAAAAGAAAATTAC
>NW_007726259.1:702889-704437 GCF_000696425.1 Galeopterus variegatus | reverse complement strand
TTTAAGGCTAATGTAAATCTGATACACACCAGAAAAGGAATACAGCAGAAAAGAAAATTACAGGTTAATTTCATGCATGAACAAAGATGCAAAAATTCTAGATAACTTATTAGCAAATTGTATCCACTAATGCATAAAAAGATAATTTATGATGATCGAGTTGAGTTTAGCCCAGAAGTACAAGGTTGGCTTGACAGTAGAAAATCTATTTCTAGTACATAAACAGATTTAAGGAGGAAACACATTCTCAATAAATGAAGAAATTATATATTGCTGGTGAGAATATAAATTACCTTAACCACTTTGGAAAAATATTTGACATTATTTAATAAATTGATGCACATACTCTATGACTTAGCAATTTTACGTGTAGATATATATTCTGAGAATTTACTGCCAATGTCCACCAGAAGAAAGTTCACAGTCCTATTACTTATTATTAGCAAAAAACTGAAAATAATCCAAATGTTGTTAATACCAGAATGGATAAATATATTGATATAATCAAACAATGGGATAATATACAACAGTTAAAATGAATTAATCACAGCTATAAGTATTTGTATCAACGTGGATGAATCTTTTAATCATAATGTTTAGCTTTAAAAAAAAAAGGCACAGAGGAATACATACAGTGTTATTCCATTATGTAAACTGTAAATCTAAATAACAAGTCATCTTGCATCACTCAATTGTGCAGGAAGCAAATGAAGAATAGTAAGGCAATAAATAAAAATTTCAATTTGGCAGTTACCTAAAGTGACAAGGAGAAAAGGCAAAGTGCTGGAAATGGGCACACAAGGGCTTCAGAGACATTTGTTGTGTTTTATTTCTTAGGCTGGGTGGAGGGTATGCAATACTTATTTTTATTGTTAGTTTTTAAATACAGACATAAATATTTCTGATATGTATTTAATAAAACATTTTTCTAATCAAAAACAGGAGTAATGATGTGTTTTTCTTTCCAAGGCTAACACAGTTGGGGAATCATTGAATATAGGTTTACAAACAGAGCTGAAATGAGGCATTACTGGAAATTCTTAGTTATTATTGGAGATAAAAAAAAAATTAATGGCCCATTAATGGCTATGTAAGGGCCAAGAAAATATTTTTAAATTTTTTAAAAATGGTGAAAATGGTATGCAACTTTGAATGCTTTATATCACATTGTTGTGTTTTTTAGCTTTGGCTCAAAGTGGACAATGAGAATGGTTGTGGTCATCACAAAACAAGGGATGAGTTGTTCGTTGGTTTATGCTTCCCTCTCTTTGGAACGTCACACTAGATCTACAACCTTCTGTGCTCAAGCCATGCCAGCGTCGGCTGTTCAGGGCTCTCTCATCAGCAGTCAGTGTTCTGCTTTCCAATTGCCCTCCCCAAATACCTCCTGACTTTAGTGATAGCTCCAGAGTCATCAGTCCTCGTTGGGACGGCTGTGTCTTTACTGAGCCCTGAAAGTGTTAGTCTGGCTAGATTGGGAGTCCTTCTAATCTCCTCAACAGGAAGTTACCTAAAGAGAATAGGTGGTGTGAAAGAATTGTGTCAGCA
>NW_007726259.1:701157-702414 GCF_000696425.1 Galeopterus variegatus | reverse complement strand
TCCCCAAATACCTCCTGACTTTAGTGATAGCTCCAGAGTCATCAGTCCTCGTTGGGACGGCCGTGTCTTTACTGAGCCCTGAAAGTGTTAGTCTGGCCAGATTGGGAGTCCTTATAATCTCCTCAACAGGAAGTTACCTAAAGAGAATAGGTGGTGTGAAAGAATTGTGTCAGCACCAGGCTATCCAGGGACACTTGTGCTGTACCAGAGCCAATGAGTGAAGGGCATTTCCAGAAGGATATTTTCCAAGCTTTTGAATGACTTTGCCATAACAACACAATCAACCTCATATTGTCTGGCTGAAGAGAAACCACTGTCATTAGCAGAAACACAGCTGAATAGGGCTTATACTTTCTCTGTGTTAGAGTCCATTTCATTTAAAATTACCAATTTGTTTGGCCATTTGCAAATAGTTTCTCTGATTCAATTGTTTCTCTGGCTCTCCACTGTGGTGATTGCTGTAATAGATAACTTCCCTCCAAGGAGCCTGAACTAACCTCACTTGGAATCAATACTAAGTAAAATTAAAATAGAATTTATTTGGTGAGGTTTAAACTGAATAGACGTCTGTGAGGACATTCACGTATTCCTGCACAGTAAGTCATACATATGGAATGTATTTTTGATTTTAATTTTCCAACTTTCTGATGTTATTTATAAAATATGTATTTGTCATATATGACAACTTGTATAAAAATATTTCTGTATGTTTTCTACAAACTTAAAATAAATGGAAAAGAACACAAAATAAAGTCAGAAAAAGAGAAAAAAGGAATCAAGAAACAACATTGGAATTTTTCCTATTAAATCTTAGAGGAGATACCCCCTGTCCCCAAGGATTAAAAGGTTTTCAAATAGATCTCAAAACAACCCAAATCCTTATGAGGAAATGTTCTATAACCTGATCATTTATGTGATCGTGGATAAGCCATTTAAGCTGTTCTCTGTTTCATTTGCTGTCCCCTTGAACAGGGTCTAGAATTTATTGACATGGATGTTTGACAGTTGAAAAAGAGGATGAATGATTTTATAGTACTCCTTTAAGATTTAAGGGAAATCTTAAACCTCTGTTAAGCTGCAAAGTCTTTGTCTCTACTGTGGCTTCCATCATTCCTGACTCTATAGATTTAACCATCACAATACCAAATTGCTGATATACTTACAAAAACAATGGACATTTTATTCTTTGGAAACACAAGTATTATTATTTATTTTTTGCAACACATTTCAAGAAATGATTTCTTTTTTTTTTTTTTT
>NW_007726259.1:694193-700359 GCF_000696425.1 Galeopterus variegatus | reverse complement strand
TTTTTTTTTTTTTCCTTTTTGTCTTTTTTCGTGTCCGGCAATGGATCGCAACCCTGAGTGTCGCGCCTGTACCGGACTGGGACCGGCAACGGGATCGCAACCCTCAGTGCTGCATCCGCACCTCGCTCAGCCAGTGAGCGGGAACCGGTCTCTATGTGGGATCCAAACCCTCGGCGGGAGCGCTGCCGCGCTCCCAAGCAGCACACTGTAGCAGTGCGCCACCGGGCCAGCCCGAAGAAATGATTTCTTAAACACTGGTTTGAGGATTCTATAAAAGCACATACATGAACATAGTTTAAAAGAAACTTTATAATTCACATATATTTATCTCTATTATAATTCACATATATTTATCTCTATTAATAAAAATTGTGCAGTATCACTTTTCTATATTTAAAGAGAAATGTGTTTCACTTTAAATTTATTCAATAGTGATTGCTCAAAAAGTGTTTATTGAGCCCTTCCACTGCTAGTCAGTGATCAATATATTCTGAGAAAAAAATAAATATAAAGTGTTATTTCTATCTTCAAGGAGGGAGTCAAACAATTACAGCAAATTAATAACATAATAAATGTGAAAAATTATGGAGTTTTATTCAAAGCTCCATGGGAGCACAAACGGGGAACGATTAAGTCTTCCCAGAAGCAAAGGAATCAGGAAACATTGCAGAAACCTGAAGTTGGAAGTGGGTAAAAGAGTTGAGGGGCAGTCACAAAAGAATTAGTTATTTCTTTGGCTTTCTTTCATTTGCAAATGAACAAGCCAAGATAAGAATGGACAGAATGAAAGAATGGAAGCTCCTAGAGGCTCCGCCTCACTCTTCATTCATATGCAGTGTCTCTGTCCCCAACTCGCAAAAGGATTCAGCGTGGTTCAGTGTTTCTGATTCAGCTGTATGCAGAATTTCCACTCAGATTAGCTTCTGTAGCCCCGTGATTTGAACTAGTAAGAGCTCATAAAGTGTTTTTTAAATTTATAACTGTATTTACATGGTGGAATACATTTCACTTAATATCACCTAAAAAAAATTTGTAACAAGTAAGCATTTGTAACAGGTATTAAAATATAGTGAGTTGGAAAACATTTGTTACTGTAACTGAAAAAGCAGGGAACAATATTTAGTATTTACTATATCAGCTATGTAAAAATGTGCATAGAAAACAGGGGGAAATGACAAAATAAAAGTGATTGCCTCTGTGAGGTAGGATCATGTTTTTTTTTTCATACCTTTCTGAACTTTATAATTTTTCTTCTAACACTAATTTCTTTTAGAGTAATAAAAATTATATTTTAGACATCTAGCCTTTTCAATTTAACAACATCATCTAATTTTATCTCTTGAAAGTGGAAGAGAGTTATTTTGTATCTCCATTAAATGGTAGCGGCAGAATTTCAGATCATCACAGGCCACATTGTTTTAGATCATTAATTTGCTTTCTCTCATTTGCAAAGACAGGCTACTGTCAAAAATTCCTTGGCTAGCTTTGTTTTTTGTTCCTCCTTTTGTGCACCTGAAGCTTATTTTATGTTTAAAGTGTTTATCTTCCTAAAGAGTCAATAGCCATTCATGACTCTTAATACTTTGACTCCGAGCTGACCTGAAGCTTGGCTCAAAAGAGGAACCACATTCTTGAGGCTGCTCCACAAGTGGTTGCTTAGAGGAGTTTTCCAGCAAGCCTACAGTCATGCTTCAGGGCACTGGTGCTGCTGCCCTCCCTTCTGCAACTGCACCTTTTCATTTCATTGTATATCAACTGCCTTGGTGATCTCTTACTCTCTATTCTTTGCCCATAGGCAACTCACCAAAGTCACTTCAGCAAGGCTGACCTGGTGTGGGGGAAGGTCTTACTTTCCCTATTTGGTATTTAAGGACTTCTCTGTGGAAGCAGCTAGTGAGTGTCTCACCAATGTAGTGGTAATTCGGAAGTAATACTATGAAGGCCCTGCACTTTGGTGTCCATCTTGATGACACTTGCCATGTTAGAGCCACATTATTCTTATCAGTCTCCTTACAGAGATGCCAGCTTCCTAGTTTTGCTTCTCTCCCTCTTTGATGATTTAAACACCATCTGGCCAATGTACAGCCTCAGCAGAAGAATTCACTAGCATCTTCCCTTATGTGCCATGGATAAAATTATTTAGTTGCATGTAGGTTTTCTTTAGGGTGGTCTAGCACAGGCTTATCACTTCATTTTAAGGGTGGGGTATGGGGCAGTGGAGGAATAGTACCCACCAGTGACAAGTCATGGAATTGCTATGGAGTCTTGCTTCATAATGTTGCTGCAAGGAAAATAGGGCAGAGGCAATGTGTGTTGCTGAGGCAGGCATGCAGAGAAGCTATTTCCTCAATCACACTGTGCGTTCTTTGTCCCATCTAGGCTTACAATGTGTGCTGTTGGATGTTAGGAGACAGCAGCCTGGATATGGGCAGTCCAACCCACCAGGACTCCTGGAGAAAGCTTCTTAACTTCAGTTGGTTGTGGTAATCTCTCTCTCTCTCTCTCTCTCTTTCAGTTGGTTGTGGTAATCTCTCTCGCTCTCTCTCTCTTTCTCAGAGTATATATATGTATATGTATATAATATATATTCATTTTGTATATATAATATATTCAGTTATGTATTCAATATGAAAGACCTATTCTTAACACCAAACATCATACCAATGGAAGAGTTATGCAATGATGCTGTAATTTATTGTTGATGAGTCAGACCCTACTTTTATACACACATAAGCCATAGGAACTTCTCTAAGTTGACAAATATGCAAACTTGAAGAGTGAAAACATGTTTTCACAGTTTTGGAAAACTGACGATAAGAGTTGATTATGGGGTAGAGACTTACATGTGTGAAACATATGTTAAAACGTGCTGGGCAATGACAATGGAACAATTTATTTGGGAGACCTATATAGTGTAACTGTTGAATGATGCATGTGCTGCTAAACATTTTTTATTCTAACAGAGCTAGGAATTTCCAGAGCTGTTGCCTCATTGTTTCCATCAGTCATGATGGTTTCTGACTGTATGAGGGGTCTTCAAGAAGATCATGGAAAGATTTGTATTATCTTTCAGATCTATTTTTCCACAACTTTTTGAAGTGCCCTTGTGTATTTTCTCATTAATTTCAAAGTGTTTCTTCGTTTCTATGGGAAGATTTGCAATTATGAATATATTTCTTAACCATTTCATAACCTTTTAATTGACCACTGATATAATTTTTAGGTAAATCCTTCCAACCCACTGAATTTATTAATTTCTTTTTGGTCCATGCTTAGAAAGCATGCAGGTGGAAGAATTCTGTGTTAGTTTGAAATCTTAATATTTTTTATTTTATGTATTATTGATACCATCAAATTACAGGAATAATTTTAAAGGGTGACCTTCCATAAAAGGAAGCTACATAAAATATGAGCCTTTGGTCATGAGTACCATTATATTGACCAAATCTCTCCACACCCCTGTCTCCTTCTTCTCACCAACCTCGAGGACCATTACATTTTTCAGGAGCTGCCCACAGGATAAGCTATCATACTACATGATATAGCTTCCAAAAGTCCATTTAGGCCCAAACCCCATCTCACTGAAGTAATCCACAATCTAATAGGCAACACTCTCTGGTGGTACTTATGTTGGCAAGTGATAGTATTGGTTGTCCTCTCTCATTGCCAGGACTATTAGGACAAATCCTTCATGATTCCTATCCCTATTTATCCGAGTTGCCACCAGAAGTTAGAATGGACTAAATATAGGTATTTGGTGTTTTAAAAGTTTTGCATTAGCTATCAGGAGGGGATTCGTTTGGCATTTTTAGAATGCAAATTGAAAAACCTGACTCATTGTGGAGAGTCATCCATTTCTGCGTGAAGATAAGCTGGAGGAGCTATGGGCAGGTTCAAGAATGAGCACTGTGTAGTATTTGGATTCATTCTGGCAGGCTTTTGACATGTTTTCAGGTTTATTGTCCATCTCTACCTATCTTGCAAAGAGGGGGGTTATAACTACTAAATGCACATTAGGTCTTTAAGTGGCCTTAAATTAGAGCCCCAAAGAGAAAATCAGTGTATGCTGTGTGTGTGTGTGTGTGTGCAGGTCTTTAAGTGGCCTTAAATTAGAGCCCCAAAGAGAAAATCAGTGTATGCTGTGTGTGTGTTTGTGTGTGTGTGTGCGTGTGTGTGTTGTTTCTAAAGTGTATCAGAGAGAGAAAAAAAAAGCAATGATAGTTTCATTGAACATGATGATGTCAGAGTTTAAATCAGAATTCTACCTGTTTTAAAAACTTCATCATCTATTGCACCTTAAAGTCATACATGTCTTATCATGGTTTATCATTACTGTATGCTTATAATATTGGAATTATCCTCACTTAACAGATGACAAATCTGAAGTACAAAGGGCTGGACAGAATAAACTATTTCACAGAGCTCTTTTCCACACAGATATGGAAAGCATTTGAAAAAAATCACAGCTTGAAGGATTGGCATCCTGTCCATCCTGAGGTTGACTGAGACATCAGATGGTTTGACACCTTTCTGTTGTAGATTTCATTGCTACATTGATCTCCTAGAAGTGTTTATTACAGAGCATCAGTAATTTCAAATTAAATGCACTAAGAGAATGGCACAATTTAATCCTTTCAGTACCTAAGAAGGAAGCCCTTTTGGCTAATGATCAGGAATTTTTTAGGCTACAAAAATAGACTCCTAATAGGAAAACAAGAGTGATAAGTGTTGCAGATTATGTAGGTTATGTAGATTATGTACATGGTGTCCATGCCCCTGGAGTGGCTCAGTTTTCAAGCTCCAAGTCCTGTTATTTTCTAAAACCAGAATTAGTTGAGAGAGCTGACAGTTTTAAGTACTGAAGCTGATCTATGGTTCTAGTGTACAAGTCACTTATATTTCCCAATAAATTATTGATTCATCAATTCCATATCCAGGTTTGTCTTTGGCTCATTTAATATTACAATGTGCACAATTGTACCATGTTATGTAACAAAGAATTTGGCTAGATGTTATCCCTAGATCCTGGGAGAGACTCTAAATCCTTGGGATTTTCTGACTAATGAGAGTGTCTTTGTTATTTATGAGCCCCTTGGATCATTCCTGAATTTATTCTAATGAGGTAACTCATGGTAGGTTCCTCCATAACTTCAAGGGTAGAGGCCACAAGGTAATCACATGATTGAAAAGTTGGGTCTCTGAGCCAGCCCAACCTCCAGGGAGGGGAAGAGGGTTGGAGATTAATTTTAATCATGTAGCCCAAGATTTATTGAAACCCCAATAAAAACTTGAACACTGAAGTTCAGAGGAGCTTTCTGGTTAGGGAACCATCAATGTGCCAGGAAGGAGACACATGCTGATTTCATGGGCTGAAGGCATGGAAGCTTTGTTTTCAGGATGCTCCCAGAGCTTGTTTTATGTTTCTCTTTATTTGTCTGCTCCTGAGTTGTACCACTATAACAAAAGTGTTTCCTGAGTACTGTGAGTTTTTTGAGCAAATTATTGATTGTGAGGGAGCTCCTGGGAACCCCCAAATTTGTAGCCAGTTGGTCAGTAGTGTCAGTGGCCCAGGGATCACTTGAACTTGTGGCTGAGGTCTGAAGTGGGGGCAGTTTTCAGGAGGACTAAGCCATTAATTTATGGAGCCTACACTAATTCCAGTAGTTAGCACCAGAACTGAATTTCAGTATATTAATCCATGTTAGACCAGCTGGGGTTGAAACAGAGGACCCCAGAAGGGAAGAAAGATGTATCATTAAATTACCCATTGACAAATATTTTAAAAAGCTTCACACCAAACAGGAATTATCGTGTAGAACTCCAATCTCAGTTATTTAGTGGAGCAGGTTTTGAGTACAGGCACAACTCTGCCTGGGTATAGTTGTGATAGTTTGATCTGAACTAACTGACTCCCTGATAACCATTATGTGTCTAAACACCATCAGGTTAAGTCTCATGAACTTGCTGTGGTATTTAGTGACTGAGAACGGAGTGCCAATGACGAAGGGATGGTCCCTGGAATTTGATGGTGGTGGAACTGTATGATTGATCCTGTTTGCTCTCCAGGTGTAAAAGAATGCCTGATAAGACGGATACAGGCCATGCAGTCTGCACATACTTGTAGGCTGTCCTATGTTGTCTTCCATGGTTACATGTTCAAATTCAG
>NW_007726259.1:690712-693927 GCF_000696425.1 Galeopterus variegatus | reverse complement strand
AGTCTGCACATACTTGTAGGCTGTCCTATGTTGTCTTCCATGGTTACATGTTCAAATTCAGTCAAATTTCAACAAAGCTGAAATAGACCTCTGCTTGAAAGAAACTGTCTCATGTTTAACACTTAAATATCAAAGATGGCTTTCAACCTATTACCCATTACCAGAGATCCAGAGAATAGCTCATTGTCTATGTTCTCCTTTTGTGTTTTCTTTAAGGCAATTCTTTTTCCTCTATAGGATGGAAAACTCAAAAGCAGTTGCTAACAATTTATAAATCAACCCCTCGAAAAAATTTTTTTACTTCTTAATATTTTAAATTTATACTTTATATTTAGAATAGAATATAGAAATAGTTTGTGGGTTTCTTTTGCAGAAAGTTTAGAATTATATTTAGTTTCTATGTTTACTTAATTCAGAAAGGGACTTGTGAGGGTGAAAAGTTATGGAAGAGTTCAGGGAAAGGGAAATTAGGAAAGTCACTGAGGAAGACATAAGAAGCTAGGAAAATACAAATTAATGGCCTTAATATTTTACTGCTTGCCCTCCAGGAGCTAAATTGGGAATCTGATTTAAAACAAACATCGTCCAATTCCCTTCCCAACACAAAAAAACAAACCCCCCCAAAACAAACAAAAAACCCTTGTAGCTGAGTGAGGAAAAGCAGAGCATTGTATCATGTTAAATGGTTTTAAGCCTGTATATTAGCTTGTCACTTCAGCTGTGTACAAAGATAACCATTACATAAAAGTTATCCCTCCAGGATGTTACACTGTAACCACTATGAATCTTTCTCTCAGACACTATTTTTGGAGATCAGAAGACTTCTGAGTCACATGGCATTTGCTTGTCTTTTTTTAAGGCAAACACATTTTTCGTTACATTCATAATGTAAGTCTTGCAATTACTTGTTTTGTAAATGTGTCATTGTAATTCCTGTCTTACAGGAGCAGGCTAGAAAAAAAAATAAATTGAACACTCAGGTTCACTATTGCTCTCTGTTACTACTTAATAGTAAAGTATATTCTAAATTCTTGTCACTGCTTTGCTGTGTTTTGAGGGTTATGGAATGATCTGGGGCGTGGGTAAGATTGAACAAAGGTGGTTAAAATGTACCGAAAGCTCATTTACGTGTCAGATGGTTTATGGTCACTATCTCATTTTACTTTAAGTGCTTAGTGTTTGGTGGTCTTGCCCAACTCCGAATAAATAACTTGCCCAGTGTCACAGGATTGCAAAACAGAATTCCTGTCTGATTCTTTTCTTTTACTATGGATGAAAATAATCAAAATCTCTGCCAACCCAAGGAATCAGTGGAGGGAAGAAAAATATACCTGAGACTTCTTAAAGATCTAATTGAAATGAATCACTGGCATGTTGGATGGCTGGATTTGCATAATGCTACTTTGTTTATGCTTCACTAGGCTATTATTGTCATTTTTATTATCATACAGCAGCTATGTTGAAATGTAATTAGCAATTCTAGTCACTAATTAGCTAATCAGTAGTAATTATTAGTTGGTTGAGTTTTTATGCTACATATGATCCAGTGTTCTATTAATGCTCTAGCACACAAACTCCATGTGTTCTTGTTTACATTAGTAAAATTTTAGTGTATGGGAAAAGTATGTACTTTGATTTCCACAATCATTAGTTCAGATTGTTAGTGGAGCCCACTGTGGGCTAGTTACCCAGCTTTTCTGAGCCTTGGTTTCTCTATCCATAAAATCAGGGAGTGATAATAATACTGGTAAAAGAATAATTTTATAAAAAGGTAAAAATCATAACTCTTATACAAATATAAAATGAACATGTGTCAAAGGTTTTATTTACTCATTAATTATTGAGGAAACCAGAATGATGTTACAACAGGTTTAATGAATTCAAAATACCACACAGATATAGATAGGTGAGAGGAATATTGAAATGAATTTACAAGTAGACGCGATATTGGATTTTCCCACAGGTGGGAGGGAATTCAATTGTCCCTCTACAGGGAGAATAAGTTTGCCTGTTTACAATCAAGAATCATTTCCATTTCAATCAGTTACCTGCAATTCACAGAGTTATAAAAAGCTGAAAGTCACAGATCTAATAGAAATAGATAATTAGAAAGAGTGTACTCTAAAAACTGACTACTTTTCCACTGATGATTCCCAGAAATCTTTTTGGTTCATTTCAAAGTCTTCCACAATTTTTCCCTAAATACCTAATTTGAGAGGTTATTGATAAGTTTATAGCAAGGATGAAATAATGCTTTTTATTATATATAATATTATACATATGCATAAGTAGAGTGGACTTGGAATTTTTTAAACTTCTTCTTGTTATTATTATGGTAAGTATCATCACAAGAAACAAAAATTGACATCAATTAGGTCAGACCACTGATATCAAGATTCAGGCTGAAGTTTCCAGGCAAGATGGCAGAATAGACGGTCCCTAGCATCACTCTCTCCTACAAATCAACAAATTTACAACTATAAAAAAGCAACGACAGCCAAGCTGGGGCTGTTAGAGCTCAGGGGAAGAGGAGGAGAGACCTACAGAGTGCATGAAGGCAGGAAAAGCCACGATGAGAGAAAAAAACAAAAACAAAAACAAAAAAAACCCCACTACAACCATTTGGAATCCTGACTGCTTCAAAGCTGGAGCTGCTGAATGCATGGAGCAGGAGCTGGCACAAGCCACAGCTGTGCCCTTTGGATAGAGTTGTTTAGAGGTGGCAGGGGAGAAGAGGTCCTTGGTGTCCCCCAGGCCAGCAAGACCACTAACAGTGTTCCCGTTGACCCACACAGGAGCAAGAAGTAAGCAACTGGAAAAAGGGAGCCATTCAGAGGCCAGTGAGTCATCCCAAGGGACCGGAGCACAGCCCATCCCATGGGAAGTGTTTAGAGCATGGGTGTTGGGAGAGACGGGCCCATCAGGAGAACACTGGGGCACAGCAAGGACAGCTGATCTGCCCCCCAATCAGCGTAGGAGCACTCAGAGGAGACTGGTCAGGAATATAGAACTGTAGGAGAAGCAGTTTGCTGAAAAGACTCAGGCCCAGACCACAGTTTCTACACAGCTTTGGTGCACCGGATCTCACGAAAGCCAAAAGTACCTATAAAGTCAACCACTAAAGCCTGAGCTGTACGAAAAGCCTTCCCTAGGTATCAGCAGCAAAGCAGCAATTTAGCTCAACCACAGAGCTCAAGTACTGGTCCCCACAGGAA
>NW_007726259.1:665900-690112 GCF_000696425.1 Galeopterus variegatus | reverse complement strand
TTAGCTCAACCACAGAGCTCAAGTACTGGTCCCCACAGGAAGCTCCCCCATTTTAGAAGTAGGTAAAGGACAACAAATTAGTTCCAGTGCAGAGTTTAAGTAGTACTATCAGCAAATAATCCAACACAGAACTGAAAGAAAAAACAAAGTACCCACAACCAGAGACAAAGTTTGATATTAACTAGTAAAGGTCTCATTTCACCAAAGAACACCTATAACATCTAGAGGGACCAGAAGTCCCCTGGGCTACCAAGCTGGAAAGTGGGGATGGCCAGGGGCTTCAGCCATGCTCCCTGATACCCACAACTAGTCCTGAAGGTGGGAACTGAGGGCCTTGGCCACAACCCCCTGACACATGCAACCACCCCAGTGATGACCACTGAGCTGCCACAGGAAGCACTCTAGGCTCTCCAAAGCCAGGGCAGTGGGGGATCGAGGGCCTCAGCCATGCTGGGTGATGGCCACCGAGCTGCTGTGGGAAGAACTCTGGGCTCTCCCAAGCTGGGGTGGTGGGGGAGTGAGGGCCTCGGCCACACCCCCAGACACGTACAACCAGACCGGAGACAACTACTGAGCTTCAGCAAGAAGGGACCCAGGTTCCTGAGCTGGGATGGTGAGGGGGCGAGGGCTTTTGCCACATCCCCCTGATATCTGCACCCAGCCTGGCAATGACCAAGCCACTGCGGGAAGCCCCTTGGTCTCCCCTGTGGGAATGAGGGGGGTGCCACAGGCCTCTATCCCACCCCTTCTCTCTCCTCCTTCTTCCATCCCATTTCCTTCCCCTTTCCCCTCTCCCTCTTCCTCCCAACTGCTCTGCAACAACATCATAGAATGTAAAAAAAAAATAATATTAATTAATAAAAAGAGATTCAGGCTGATGCATATTTAGGTTGTTTCCTGACTGAATGTAAAAGTTTCAGCTAAAAGTGGGGTTTAGCATTATGAATTGCTCTGTAGAAGAGAGTGTAGTTAAGTGACCCACACCAAAGTGAGCCATTGCTCTGTTTGCTAAGCAGTCAACAAAAATGTGAAAAGGCTCATTAGATTTTGACAGTTTTTTGCATGAGTAAATTGACAACTTAGATTTATCAAGCTTACAGCATTTTTCAATAATCAAGAAATTTTTCTCTTTTGACTATAAATTTGAATAATAAAAGAAATTTTTCTCTTTTGACTATAAATTTGAATAATAAAAGAGAAATAGAAATGTCTTAAAGTACAGCTTATATTTTATTGATCAAAAACCCAGTAGATATGAGATGTGGCACAGCCGTCACACTGGGCCTCTCTCCTAAAAATAAAAAACAGACTTGGCATGGATGAGGAAGTGAAGAAAAAATGTAGTGAGCAAAATAAAGGCTCTGGGCTAAGACTATTTATGAGCAAGAAGGGTTTGATTCAATTACTCAGTTATGATTTGGGCTAGATAGCCTCTGTTTAACCCTCTATCCCCCCGATCCATTCCCTGACTGTATGCCCGGGGGCTGATTCCCATGGATTATATAGCACCTTGGCTGTACAGTCCCTTGCCCTATGCTTGCTCTTGGGTTTGCTCAGTTGGAAACAGAGCTATGCCTCCCCTCTCCTTCCTGTGCTGTGGTTCTGTGTCCCTTTATGACTTACAGGTATGGTTACTGTCCTCCGCTTGCTTGCCTCTCCAGACCTGGTTGACAGTTCCTGGGTCCCTCAATATATTTTGCTGTTCCTTATACCACTGAAAATAGTCCCAACTGACCACACATCTGAAACACAGTCCCAACATTAAATTCTCTTCATAACCACAGCCGAGTGTGTTTTCTGTTTATTCCCTGAATCCTGATGAATTTATGAAAGAATAACTACAATAGACAATTATTGAGAAATAACTGTATTCTTGACAGTTATATAGCTAATATATTGTGGTGAATTAAATGGCCCCCCAAAATCATTGAAGCTTAATCCCCACTGTAACTGTTTAGGGTAGGAAATCCTATTATGGTAACTGAAATGTGGGGCCTCAAAGAGGTGATGAGATTCTGAGGACTATACCCTAGTAAGTGGATTAATTAATAATGGTGTCCATGGGCTTGGTTCTGAGAGCTTTAAAAGGAGAGCGCATGAGAGTCTCTCTGCTCTGCCATTCTGCCATGTGAGCCCCTTGGGTCACTGTCACTACCAAGGCCTTAACCAGATGTGCTCCCTGGACTTTGGACTTCCCAGCTTCTAAAACTGTAAGCAATAAATTTTGTTTTCTTACAAAGTACCCAGATCCAAGTATTTTGTTATAAGCAACAGAAACAGACTAATACATATATTAATCATTTAATCTTTAAAATTCTAAGAGGTCAATATTGTTATTAACATTTAACAGACAAAGAAACTGAGGCACAGAGAACTTCAATGACTCACCTGAAACACATATGACTGAAAAAAGCCATGTTGTTAATGAGCATGCTGTATTTCATAGTTAACTTAAGATTCAGACTTAAAAGTAGAGTTCCTTCTTCTCTGCATGATGTATTTTTCTCTCCTAAATAGTCTTGCATTTATGTCATAAATTATTTTATATTTCTTGAATAAGGGTCAAGTATGTGCTGTCCTACCTGTCTTTGATCACATAAATCATCTCATTTTGTCCTACTTATTATGCTTCAAATTACAGAACTCATAACATTATCACATTTATTACTAGCTAAGAGACAATTAATCATAGATGATCATACAGGCTAGAGAAATTAACAATACACTTTGCTGGAAATTGCATTAATTGTGTGGAATTTTGAAAATGTCAGAATACAAAAATTCTGCTTTCTTGCTAATACAAGTTGATAAGATTGTGGTTGGAAAAGAAGATCAAATAAAATTAATATGATTTTTAAAACTACTTTCAACTAATTACAAAGTGCACATATGTGCCAGGTTCTTTTGTAGGCAATTCATATGTACCATCTTATTTAACCTTCCCAACAACCCTGCAAGTTATGCACAACCATCCATCTCTCATATGTGGAAACCACAATTTCCTAACACTTTCAAAGTCACAAAGCTGTTAAGAAGCAGAACTAGAATTTGGACAATTGTGTGTCTGACACCAAATTTTACTGCTTCCCATTTAAGAGAGAAAAAAAATCATCATAACACTCTGATTTGCAGGTTGGTTAGGTTACATTTCAATTGTTTAGTGCTAATGTTTGAATTTGATTTATTTGAACTGTTTGTCCCTTAGGCATAGGTCAGTTAGTCAACATCCTTTTGTGGCCTTTGGAGTTGAGGGCTGTGTCCTAGAGAGGGCTTATAAAAACCTGCAGTATTGAGTCTCAGTAGGAGGTGAGCATTTTTACAGGATTGGATTTACGAACTGTTTGTAGGTTCTTTTGACTTTAATATAAGAAAGAGACCTGAGCTTAAGATAAAAAATATAAAGCACATTGGCTTTAAATGCAGGCCTATTTTTATTATATAGAACCTCATATGTTGTTTTATTTTGATCGTTTTGAACTATAAGGCTTGGTGGTAGCAGTTTAACACAATGTGACTATCAGGAGCAGTCAAATCAGCTGTAGAGAAGCCATGTGTCTACATTTTCCTCAGTAAAATATAAGGGAATTATAATGTATTTCATCAGGTTTCCTCTCATATTGTCATTTCATAATTAAAAACATATCCTCATGTGTACTATAAAGATTCCTTGCTTCATGTTTTGAAATCGATTTATTAAAGCTAACCCCCATTTCCATGACCAATAACAAGTAAGTGGCCAAAGAAGTACCCTTAGGAAGGAAAATTTCTAGAGCAGAACATAATTCATAATCTTTATTTTAATTAATTAATTTATTTATTTATTTATTTTCATCAGCTGGCTGGTAAGGGGATCCAAACCCTTGACCTTGGTGTTACAACACCATACTCTAACCAACTGAATTAATCATAGTTATTTTAAAGTAATATGTGTTATTTGGAAAGCATATACTAACATTTCCCAAATGCTTGTTCCCTCATATGATTTCCAGGACCTAGCACATTCTCCATTTACAATGAGAAATTATTCTCTCCCAATTGCTGGACTTTCCCCTTTATTTGAAAACCCTGGAAGTAGATGTGACCCACATTTAGGATTAGTTGAACTTTCAAATAAAACTCAGGCCAAATATCTGGGAGAAAAAAAGTAATACACAATAAGACGGGCAGGTTCTAGATTATGTGTTTGTTTTTTTTTTTTTTTTCTTTCTTAACTTTCTTTTTTCTTTTACTTGTTTTTACCACATTCTGCTGACTTCAAATGTGGATGAATTTAAAAATTGTTTTTGGCTGCCTGCTCTTCTTTTTGTATCTGTTCCTTAATGTTCTTATCAAGCCCCCAAGTATTCATGAGAACTGCATTCTAGATCGCATCTTTACATGCCTGCTACAAGTAGAGGCATCTCTTCCATCAATATATCTAAAAGGCCACACTTATTTCCCCCTCTCCAGCCCTCCTTCTGTTCTAACTCTTTTGCCACTGATATCTTATTTTCCCCCGGGCACTCATACCTGCAAACTTGGAATCCAATTTAATCCTTTTCTCTCCTATTATTCAGAGTCCTATAAGTTCTTTGTTATACCAGCTCATCTCCTGCTTTTCTGTCTTCTCTGCCTCCACTCTAATTTAGATTTCCATCACCTTCTAATTCAAACCACAACCTTATACACACCATAAGGAAGTCTTTTTTTTTCTTATTCTAAATATCATGCAGGCATGGAAGCCTTAATTTCCTGATAAGGATAATACATAAATGACCTATTGTCTATGCGTACATGTAGTCTATTGTATCTCTTATGTGGTCTTCCTAGGTCCATTCTCTCTGATCTTAATTCCTGCCATTTTCCTCATTTGTGTTCACATAGCATTTTATTTATAATCCTCTCTAGCAATTACCATATGTTTTGGGGTGGTAGAGGTAGGGTCAGGGCAGAAGGAGCCCTTTAAACTCTTCTCCCCACCACAGTGAGCTCTTCAATGGCAGAGCCATGTCTTACTCATTGTAGCTTCCCCAGTGTTAAGCACAGTACCTGCCATACAGTAGAGAACTAAAAAATGTTTGTTTAATTGAATCCAGAAATACAAAATTGAATTGAATTTCCCTGTAAGAAATAATCATCCCCCAGGAAACGAAGCTAGGCTTTCTGGGCTATTTCCTTGTGATCAATGCATAGGAAACTACCCAGGGTAAAAAGATGGTGGAGTACAGGGTGGGAAGAGACTTTCATGCGAGGCTGAATAATTTAGCTTTGATACTTTTTAAGGATAGAATTTTAGAGAGATTAATCAGGCAGTGCTCTATTAAATATCTAGAAGACAAAAAGGACTTTGGGAAGGTAATATAGGTATTGAAGTGATTCAAGTGTGAGGATTTTAGAGTCTGGAATTTGGTAATGGAAGAGGAAATGGAGATGTATTGATAAAGGGAAGTTGAGTCAGGGAAGAAAACATGTTAAAAATAGGAAAAATAAAAGATGATTCAGATTTGAAGCAGGGGAAATTAGACAGGAAATTAGAGTTCTCTTTGGGATGGATTTTGAGCCTCTTCAGTCTGATTGCAGATGAAACTAAATCCTAGTAAAGTATAAAGGATGGATTTTTGGAATTTCTCAAGCCACCTAAAATCTGATGCACATGGGTTGCAATCCTGGGGAGAGGTTTGAGAACTGAAATTACTTTGGCACATTTTTCATCAGAATTCTTTTCCTTCAGTTGTTTTCTCTGCCTTGGAAGAATAAAATAACTCACAGCTTAGCACTTATGATTTTTCCAAATGCCAAGTTGGTTTGAGAAAAGTGAACAAACAAACAAAAAAACTTCTGTATGAATTCTATCCTCAGAGCAGCTAGGAGAGATAGCATTTTGTGATATTTTAGGCATTTAGCAGTTGCTGGTTTTATGAAGTTAAATTGATGATCTTACTAAAAATTCTGAAAGAAATCTTTTCTAACAATCTTTGTTCTTATGGAGTCTCCAGAGGCAAAAACATCTTAAAAGGATGATTGAACACAATTCCACAGAGTGAGTTGAAGAGATTCTCTCTTCAAGGTGTTGTATAAACTTTAAAGAATTTCTTAAAAAATAGTTTAAGTCCTGTGTCACAGGTGAAATGGGGTCAGAATATATTATTCACACTACTACTTGGATTTCAGAGAAAATGCAATTTTTAATTTTATTTATAACTGATCTGGAATTCCTTTTGGGGCTCATTTGTTGGACTTGGGGAGGAGAAAGCAGTGAATTAATTAAGTATAAAATTTTGTGTAAAGCAAGTATTATGTGAACATTTAAGCTGTTTGGTGGGGTAATCCTTGGTACCCAGATTGCTACCCTAATTGCTTACCACTCTCCTTCATAGGGGAGGAAATAGGAGAGTACGTAGTATAAAATATTTATCATGCAAATTATATAGCCAGTACTGCACATGGATAGTGGTTCCTGGGAGTCCTGCTAGCCTCCAGAAACATTTGTGACTTGTGGACTCGTGGTTTGTTTTTTCACTTGAGTTGTACTCTGAGTGGGATTCCCTGACTTATTTGGCTTCAACTGTACTTCTTCTGGTCCTATAGACTTTTCAGAGATTGGGCTGTGATTGTTTTAGAGTTCAGAGATCTCTCTCTGCCTTTATTATTACCATCATTTATCCAATCATTTCCCCTTCTGAGTTCTCTTCTCTATTCCATTTATTTATTTGTGTGTCTTGGACTAATACTATATAGCTTCCCTTCTATGGCTTGGTAGTATTTCTTAATGTCTCCTAAATTAAGTACCATTTGAATTTTTATGGTTAACTTTGCTATTTCTGAACTTTATTTCTCAGCCTATATGAGTATTTTAGAAAATACTTGATGTTCCCCACCAAATATTCAAACAGGAATTAATACCAATCCTTCTTAAACTCTTCCAAAAAAACAAGGTAGAGGGAATCTGTCCAAACTCATTTTATGAGGCCAGCATCACCCTGATACCAAAGCCAAAGACACCACAAGGAAAGAAAACTAGAAGCCAACATCTCTAATGAATATAGATGCAAAAATCCACAATAAAATACTAGCAAACCAAATTCAACAGCATATCACAAAGATTATATAGCATGACCAAGTGTGATTTATTCTTGAGATGCATATTCAAATTACATATTCAAATTAATCAATGTGATGCATCACAATAATAGAATAAAAGATAAAAAACATATAATCACCTCAATTGATGCATAAGAAGGATTTGACAACCTTTCATGATAAAACCTCTCAATGAAATGTGTAGAGAAAAAAAAATTCTCATCATAACAAAAGGCCATTTATGAAAAACCCACAGCTAACATCATAATTATTGAGGAACAATTGCAAGCCTTTCTTCTAATACCAGATATGATGATGCTCAATCTTACTATTTTTCATTCAACATAGTACTGGAAGTACAAGCAAGAGTAATTAGACAAGCAAAAGAAATAGAAGGCATTCAAATCAGAAAGGAGAAAGTTAAATTATCTTTGCTTGCTGATGACAGGATTCTATATGTAGAAAGCTCTAAAGACTGCACATATGCAAACAAAAACTGTTAAAAAATAATAAATAAATACAATAAAGTAGCAGGATACAAAATTAACATATGAAAATCAGTTGCATTTCTTTCCACCAATAACAATTTATCCAAAAAATAAATCAAAGAAACAATCCCAGTTATGATAAGCATCAAAAATAATAAAATACTTAAGAATAAATTCAATGCCTTGGTTCATAGGCAGAAGTCAAGGGCAGCCCCCACCACTGGGCAGAAGGCAGGAGTATACTGAAAACACCACTTTTGTATGGTTGGTCCACCACAGCCACTGCACAGCCACTGCTGCCACAGGGTATCTCACCACCACAGTAACAGCCACAGCCAACATGCAGGCAGCCCACCATCCACACAACTGCACTGACACAAGGAGAGACACCAACAGAGACCAGAAAAGAAGAGAAAGTCTCTCTCCTCAAAGCCCAGTCAAGAGTAATAAAAGAAGCAACTGCTCTACAGGATGACCAGGCATCAGTGTAGAGATACTAGAAGTACGAAAGACCAAGAAAATATGGCACCACCAAATAAATAGCATAATTCTCAAGTACCAGACCCCCTGGAGCAGGAACTCCTTGAAATGATTGAAAAGAAAATTTGAGCAACAATCTTAAGGAAACTCGATAAGATATGAGAAGACTCAGTTAGATGACATAATAAAATGCCAAAAAAATATTCTGGATATGAAGCAGGAAATTTACAAAGAGATTAATAACTTAAAAAATAATGAAGCAGAACTCCTGGAACTGAAGGATTCACTTACTGAAATAAAAAACAAAAACAAACAAACAAAAAAACCCAAAAACAAACACACAAAAAGCTTAAGCAGCAGGTTAGATTAAGTAGAAGAAAGAATATCTGATCTTGAAGACAGTGTTTTTGAAATAACTCAGGAGACAAAAAGAAAAAAGAATTTTAAGAAATGAAGAAAATTTAAGAGAGCTGGAAGACAACTTTAAGCATACAAACATCTGAATCATGGGTATTCCAGAAAAGGGGGAGAAAGGAAAAGTCATTGAAAATTTATTCAATGAAATAATAAGAGAAAACTTGTGATGTATAGTGAGAGACATAGACCTTCAGATCCATGAAGCTCAAAAATTCCCAAACAGATTCAACCCATAAAGATCCTCTCCAAGACACATTAAAATCAAACTGGCAAAGCTCAAACACAAAAAGAATCTTAAAAAGCAGCAAGAGAAAAGTGTCAAGTAATATATAGAGAGTTCCCATAAAACTAACAGCAGACTTCTTAACAGAAACTATACAGGCCAGAAAAAATGGGATGATGTATTCAAAATCCTAAAAGAAAAAATCTGCCATCCCAGAATACTATACCTAGCAAGGCTATCCTCCAGAAGTGAGGAAGAAATAGTATATTTCCCAGATAAATGAAAATTGCAAGAGTTTGCCAACACAAGACCAGCCCTGCAAGAAGTACTCAAGAGAGTCCTATATCTGGAATCTGAAAATGATAATCAGTACCATGAATACACAAGAAAGAACAAAACCCAATGGTAGAATGAAAATGCAAATGAGAAAGAGAAAAAAACTAAATCTTACTAACTCAAAAAACCAACAAACATCAAAGACTAAAAATAAAAGGGAATAAAAAGAAGAAAGATATAAAGCATCCAAACAAAAATTGATAGTATGCCTAGAATAGGACAGTGTCTTTCAGTAACAACCCTAAATGTAAACAGATTAAACTCTCCACTTGAAAGACACAGACTGACCGACTGGATTAAAAGCTAGACCCACTGATATGCTGTCTTCTCACCTCAACTGCAAAGATGCACACAGACTAATAGTGAAGGATGGAAAAAGATATACCATGCAAATGTTAACCAAAAATGAACAGGAGTAGCAATTCTTATATTGGATAAAATAGACTTTAAACCAAAAATTATAAAAAGAGACAATGTGGGCCACTGTATAATGATCAAAAAGGTCTACCCATGAAGAAGATATAATAATCATAAATACATATGCATACAACACTGGAGCACCCAGATATATATAGCAAACACTATTAAACATAAAGAGAGAGATAGATCCTAATATGATAATAAAAGGGGAACTGAACACCCCTCTCTCAGCATTGGACAGATCATCTAGGTAACAAATCAACAGAAAAATACCAGGTTTAAATTTCACTTTAGAGCAATTAGACCTGGCAGACATATATAGAACACTTCATCCAACAACTACAGAATATACATTTTTCTCATCAGCACATGGAACATTCTTCAGGCTAGACCACATGTTAGGTCACAAATAAGTCTCGAGAAATCAAAAGTAAAAATGAAATCATTTCAAGTATCTTTTCAGACCACAAGTGATCAAAACTACAAATCAATAAGACATGAAATTCTGGAAACTGTACAAATACATGGAAATTAAACAACATGCTCCTGAATGACTTGGGGTCCAAGAAGAAATTAAACAGGAAATCAAAAAATTTCTTGAAATTAATGAATATGAAGACACATCATACCCCAACCTGTGGAATACTTCAAAAGCAGTACTAACAGGGAGGTTTATTGCAATAAACACTTACATCAGAAGAATAGAAAGATTTCAAATAAACAACCTAAAGTTGCTATTCAAAGAACTAGAAAAACATGAAAAATCCAATCCCCAAATTAGTAGAAGGAAAGAAATAAAATCAGAGCAGAACTAAATGAAATACAGACCCCAAAAATGATACAAAAGATCAACGAAACAAAAAGTTGTTTTTCTGAGAAGATATGCAAAATATACAAACCATTAATTAGTTAAGATAACAACAACAAAAAAGATCCAATTAACAAAAATCAGAAATGAAAATAGAGACATTGCAATGAATGCCACAGAAGTACAAAGCATCATTATAGAGACTACTATAAACAACTATAAGCCAATAAATTTGAAAACCTGGAGGATATGCATACATTTTTGGACACATACAAACTACCAAGACTGAACCTTAAAAAGACACAGAAAACCTGACAGATGAGTAACAAGCACGAGATTGAAGCAGTAATCAGCAGTCACCCAACAAAGAAAAGCCCAGGACCAGATGACTTTACTGCTGAATACTACCAAACTGTTAAAGAGGAATTAATACTAATTCTCCAAATTGAAACAGAGGCCATTCTCCCTAACTCATTCTATGAGTCCAGCATCACTCGGATACCAAAAGCAGACAAAGAAACAACAAAAAAGAAAACTACATGCCAGTATCTCTGAAGAACATAGACACAAAAATCCTCAACAAAATATTAGTAGTGTGAATACACCAACACATCAAAAAAATTATAGATCATGATCAAGTGGGATTCATCCTGGGGATGTAAGGATGATTCAACACATGCAAGTCAATAAATGTGATACACAACATTGACAAAATTAAGAACAAAAACCATATGATTATCTCAATAGATGCAGAAAAAGCATTTGACAAAATTCAACATTGCTTCATGATAAAGACTTTAAGCAAATTAGGTATAGATGGAAATTATTTCAACACATTAAAAGCCACATATGACAAACCTACCAACAATATTATCCTGAATGGGGAAAAGCTGAAAACTCTTCCCTTGAACAAGAACAAGACAAGGAAGTCCACTCTCACCACTCCTACTTAACATAATATTAGAAGTAATAGCCAAAGCAATCAGGCAAGAGAAAGAAATGAAGGACATCCAGGTTTGAAAAGACTAAATCAAACTATCCTTGTTTGCAGATGACTTAATCTTATATAGAAAAAAACCTAAAGATTCTACCAAAAAATTGTTTATCTTAGAGCCGATAAACAATTTCAGTAGAGCTGCAGGATACAAAATAGACACACAAAAATCATTAGCATTTTTATACTCCAATAACTAACTAGCAGAAAAAGAAATCAAGAAAGCTAGCCTATTTACAATAGTTACTAAAAGAAAAAAAAAGCCTGAGAATAAATTTAATCAAGGAGGTGAAAGGTCAACACAATGAGAACTACAAAGCACTGCCGAAAGAAATGAAAGAGGACACAAAAAGATGGAAAGTCATTCCATGCTCTTGGATTGGAAGAATTAACATTATGAAAATGTCCATACTACCCAAAGTGATCACAGATTCAATGCAATTGCCATCAAAATACCCATGACATTCTTCACAGAAATAGAAAAACAATCATAACATTCATATGTAACAACAAAAGACCCCGAATAGCCAAAGCAATCCTGAGCAAAAAAATAAAGTGAGTGGCATTGCACTACCTGAATTCAAATGATGCTACAAAGCTTTAGTAACCAAAACATCATGGTACTAGCATAAAAACAGACACTCAGACCAATGGAAGAGAACAGAGAACCTGGAATTCAATCTACATATTTACAGCTAACTGACATTTGACAAAGGTAAAAAGAACATACATTGGGGGAATTAACTGAATGTGCAATAAGTGGTGCTGGGAAAACTGGACATCTATCTTAGAAGAATAAACTAGACCGATAGCTCTCACCATAGACAAAAATCAACTAAAAAGGAATTAAAAGACATACATAAAACTACTAAAAGAAAACAAAGTGGAAATACTTCAGGAAGTAGGAATGGGCAAAGACTTTATTAATAAGACCCCAAAAGCACAGGCAACAAAAGAAAGAATAAATAAATGTGATTATATTAATCTAAAAAGCTTCTGCACAGCAAAGGAAACAGTTAACAGAGTGAAAGAACAATCTATAGAATGGGAGAAAATATTTGCAAACTGTGCATCTGACAAGGGATTAAAATTCAGATTATATAAGGAACTGAAACATCTTAACAGTAAAAAAAAAAAAATGGACAAAGTAGCTGAACAAGCATTTCTCAAGGAAAGATATACTAATGACCAAAAGACTCATGAAAAAAATTTCAACATCACTGGGCATTGGGGAAATGCAAATCAAAATGACTTTGAGATACCATCTTATCCCATCTAGATTGGCTATTATCAAAAAGGCTGAGAATAACAAAAACTAACTGGGATGCAGAGAAAGGGGAACACTCCTACCATGTTGATGGGACTATAAATTAGTGCAGTCATTATAGAAAACTATATGGAGTTTCCTCAAACAACTACAGAGAAAGCTGCCATATGATCCAGCAATCCCACTATTGGGTACATACCCAAAGGAATGGAAATCATCATGTCAAAGGAATATCTGCACTCCCATGTTTATTGCAGTTCTATTTACAATAGCTAAGAGTTGGAACCAACCTATATGTCCATTAATGGATGACCAGATAAGAAAAATGTGGTATATTTTACAGAATGGAATACTATTCTGCCCTAATAAGCAATGAAATACTGCCATTTGCAGCAACATGGATAAACTTAGAGAAAATCATGTTAAGTGAAATAACTCAGGCAAGAATGAGAAATACGGCAGGTCCTCACTCATAAACAGGAGCTGGAAACAAAAAAAAGAAGAAGAAGAAGAAGAAGAAGAAGAAGAAGAAGAAGAAGAAGAAGAAGAAGAAGAAGAAGAAGAAAAGAAGGTTACAATAATCACAATAATTCATTGAACTTTCAAAAGTAGACAATGGATCTGATGCTACCAGATGTGGGAAAGGGGGAGACAGAGGAGGGGTTAGCGAGATATTGGTAAAGGACCACAAAAAGTGATTACATTGTGTAATGGCACATATAGTAATAAAAAAAACCACAGATAGATTCAGAAAAGAAAGAATAAGTTTAACTAAGAAAGTGAAAGCTATGTACACTAAAAATTATAGAATATTGACAAAAAAATTGAAGACACAAACAAATGAAACAATATGCTGTGTTTGTGGGTTTTAAGAACTAATATTATTAAATGTCCATATTACCCAAAGGAATATACAGATTTAATGCAATCCCTATCAAAATTCCAATGGCATTCTTTACAGAAATGAAGATCTTGAAATTCATATGAACCCACAAAAGACCTTAAATAGCTTATGCAATCTTGAGGAAGAAGAACAAAGCTGGAGGCATTACATTTCCTGATTTCTAAATATATTACAAAGCTACAGTAATCAAAACAGTATGGCACTGGCATAAAAACAGACATATAGACCAATGGAATAGAATAGAGAGCCCAGAAAAAAATCCATGCATCGATGGTCAACTGGTCTTCAAATAGGGAGCCAAGAACACATAATGGAGAAAGGATAGTTTCTTCAATAAATGATGCTGGGAAAAAATGGTTATTCACATGCAAAGCAATGAAGTTGGATCCTTATTTCACACCATATACAAAAATCTACTTGAAACGTACTAGATTTAAACATAAGACCTGAAACTTTAAAACTACTTTAAGAAAAGAAAGCAGGAAAGCTCCATGACATTGGTCTGGGCAATGATATTTGAATAAGACCCCAAAGGCACACACAACAAGAGGAAAAATAGACTGATGGGGTTGCATCACACTAATAACCTTCTGAACAGCAAAAAAAAAAAAAAAAAAAAAAAAAAAAATAAAAAAAAAAAAATCAAGAGTGAAAAGACAACCTATGGAATGGGAGAAAATATTTGCAAACCAAATATCTGATAAGGGATTAATACCCAAACTAGATAAAGAACTCAAACAACTGGATTGCAAAAAACCCACAAATAACCTGATAAAAAATGGGCAAAGGACCTGAATAGACAATTTCCAAAAGTAGGCATGAAAATGCCTGACAGGTATAGCAAAAGGTGTTCAACATCATGAAACATCAGGAAAATGCAAATTAAAACTACAGTGAGATACCACCTTACACCTATTAAGATGACTATTATCAATAAAACAAAAGACAAGAAGTGTTGGTAAGGATGTGGGGAAAAGGAAACCCTTGTACACTGTTAGTGGAAATGTAAATTGGTACAGACAATTATGGCAAACAATGTGAAGATTCCTGGCAAAATTAAAAATAGAACTACCATATGACTGAGCAATCCCTCTGCTGGGTACATACCTAGAGGAAGTGAAATCAGCACCCTGTAAAGATATCCGTGTCCTTATGTTCATTGCAGCATTATTAAAAATAGCCAAGATATGGAAACAACCTGTGTGGATAAAAAAATTGTGGTATATATGTACAATGAAATATTTATTATTCAGCATTAAAAGGGAAATACTGGAATTTGTGCCAACATTGATGAACCTGGAGGATATTGTGCTAAGTGAAATAAGCCACACAAAGAAAGAAAAATACTTCATGATCTTATTGGAATCTTTTTAAAAAGTTGAATACATAGAAGGAAAGAGTAGAACAGTGATTACCAGGAGTATGAAGAGGGAGGAAATGGAGAGAGTAGGTCAAAGGTACAAACATGAAGTTATGAGAAGTTATGAGTAGATCTAGAAATCTAATGTACAGCCTGAGGACTATGGTTAATAATATTGTATTCTATACTGAAAATTTACTAAGAGAATAGATTTTAGGTGCTTTACCACTCACAAACAAAATAAGGTCATTATGTCAGGTGATGATATGTTAATTTGTTTGACTGTAGTAATAATTTCACTGTGTATATGTATATGGAAGCACCATGTTGTACACCTTAAATATATACAATAAAAAATGAAGTATCTAACATATAAAACTGGAATTTTTGCTGGGATTTCATTGAATTGACCATTAATTTGGAATTAATTGAATCTTCAAAAGAGCATGGAATGTCTTTACATTTATTCTAATCATTTTCTGTGTATACTTTTCTGTGAATACTTTTCAAAGTTTTACCATGTCTACATATTAGGGTTTGATCATTTGGTGAAGATGGTGGACTCTATCCTAAGGCTAATAGAAAAATTTTATTTTCTTTGGTTTAAGTCTGAATGTAAAAATTGCTTTCTGTGGCTAAGTTTTTCTAGATTGTAGAAATCTTTGGTTTACTCAATCCACAGAAGCTCAAAAGATTAAATTTATTAGGGTTGTCTGTAAAATCATTGATTATACCAGAATAATCATCATTATTTAGTTTAAATGACAGAGACAAAAGCATATTTAAATTTTATTTTATTTATTTTAACATTTACTTATACATATTTGTAGGGTATGATGTGCTGTTACAATACATGCACATACTACATAATGATTCACTTAGGGTAGACAGCACAGATTTGTACTCATTAATCCACCACTTTTCCTCCTCTCTCCACCCTACTGACCTCTGGTAACCATTGTTCTACGAACCACTTTTTTTAAAAAAAAATTCCACACGTGAGTGACATCATGCAGTATTTGTCTTTCTGTGCCTGGCTTACTTCACTTAACATGATGGTTTCCAGTTTCGTCCATGTTGCTGCAAATGTATTCCATTGTGTATATATACCAAAGCTTTTTATCCATTTATCCACTGATGGGTATTTAGGTTGATTCCATCTCTTGACTTTTGTAAATACTGTTGCAATGAACATGGGAGTGCAGGTGTCTTTTGGTTATATTGATTTCATTTCCTTTAGCTATATACCAAGTAGTGGAATAGCTGGCTCATAATTTAGATCTGCTTTTAGTTTTCTGAGGAGGCTCCACACAGTTTTCCACAACGGCTGTACCAATTTACATTCCCACCAACGGTAGGAGAGTTCCTTTTCCCCCTGAATCCTTACCAGAATTAGTTATTTTCAGTGTTGTTGATAATGGGCATTCTAACTGAGGTGAGGTTATATTTAATTGTGGTTTTAATTTGTATTTCCCTGATGATTAGTGACATTGAGCATTTTTTCATATGCCTGTTGGCCATTTGTGTGGTTTCTTTGAGAAATGTCTGTTCAGGTCTTTTGCCCATTTTTAAACTGGTTTATTTATTTTATTTTTTTTCTGTTGAGTCTTTTGAGTTTCTTATATATTCTGGATATTAGCCCCTTGTCTGATGTGTAGTTTGCAAACACTGTCTCCTATTCTGTAGGTTATCACTTTGTTGATAGCGTCCGTTGTTGTGCAGAAGCTTTTCAGTTTGGTAGTCCCATTTGTGTATTTTTGCTTTAGTTGCCTGTGCCTTTGAAGTCTCACTAAAAAACAGTGCTGCCCACTCCCATTTTGTGTAGCATTTCCCCTGTGTATTCTTCTAGTAGTTTCAGAGATTCAGGTCTTAATTTTAGGTCTTTGATCCATTTTGAGTTGATTTGTGTATGGTGAGAGATAGGGGTCTGGTTTCAATCTCTTGCATGTGTATATCCAGTTTTCCCAGCACCATTTATTGATGAGGCTGTCCTTTTCCCACTGTACATTCTTGGCACCTTTGTTGAAATTCAGTTGGCTATAAATGTGTGTGTTTATTTTGGGGCTCTCTATTCTGTTCCATTTGTCTATTTGTTTGTTTTTATGCCAGTAACATGGTGTTTGGTTACTATAGCTTTATTGGATATTTTCAAGGCAGGAAGGGTGATGCCTGCAACTTTGATCTTTTTGTTCAAGATTGTTTTTAGTATGTGGGTTCTTTGTGGTTCCACACAAATTTTAAGATTTCTTTTTTTATTTTTGTGGGGAATGTAATTGGTATTTTGATAGAGATTACATTGAATGTGTAGATTGCTTTGGGTACTATGGACATTTTGATGATGTTAATTCTTCCAAACCTTGAACTTGGATTATCTTTCTATTTATTTGTGTCCTCTTCAATTTCCATAAGTGATGTTTTATAGTCTTTATTATAGGGGTCTTTCAGCTCCTTTATTAAATTTATTCCTAGGTATTTCATTTTTTAAATAGTTATTGTGAATGGGATTACTTTCGTGATTTCTTCTTCAGCTATTTCATTTTTGGTGTACAGAGAGGCTATTGATTTTTCTGTGTTGATTCTGTATCCTGCCACTATACTGAATTCTTTTATTAGTTCTAGCAATTTTTTGGTGGAGTCTTTAGGGTTTACTATGTTACAATCATATCATCTGCAAATAGTGATAGTTTGACTTCCTCTTTTCTAACTTGTATGCCCTTCAATGTTTTCTCTTGCCTTATTGTGTTGGCTAGAACTTCCAGTACTATGTTGAATAAGAGTGGGGAAAGTAGGCATCTTTGTCTTGTTCTAGATCTTAGAGGAAAAGCCTCCAATTTTTGTCCATTCAATATGATATTAACTGTGAGTTTGTTGTGCATGGCCGTTATTGTGTTGTGGTACATTCCGTCTATACCTAGTTTGTTGAGTGTATTTATCATGAAAAGTGTTGGATTTTATCAAATGCTATTTCTGCATCTCTTGAAATTATCATATCTATTTTTCCCTTCATTTCTGTTGATGTGATGTGTCACGTCTATTGATTTGCATATGTTGAATCATCCTTGCACCCCAGGGATGAATCCCACTTGATCATTGTGAATGAGCTCGGTAATTTGTTGTTGGATTTTGTTTGCTAGTGTTTTGTTGAAGATCTTCACATCTGTGTTCATTAGAGATATTGGTTTCTAGTTTTCTTTTTTTTATTGTGTCCTTTCCTGGTTTTGGTGTGAGGGTAATGCTGGCCTTGTAAAATGAGTCTGAAAGTATTGCCCCCTCTTTAATTTTTTTGGAAGAGTTTGAGAAGAATTGGTATTAGTTTTTCTTCAAATGTTTGGTAGAATTTTTCAGTAAAGTAATCTGATCCTGTTTTTAAGGCTTATGTCTGTGGCTTTCTTTTCTCTAAGAATATTTCTTCCATTCATTTCCTCTTGATTCCTCAAGTGTGAAATGAAGTAAAAATGACTGTTTTTATTTGTTATTGAGAAAACAATCACAATGGAGAAAGGGAACAATTCAAATAAATAGCATTCTTAGTTCCTTTACTCTAGTTACACCAATCTGTTAGACTGATTTTTTTCATGAATTTGAATAGTTGTTAGAATGCGGTACAGGTTATTTCCCTCAACCTCTGAATTAATATGATTAATTAATACAGTTGAATTTTATTGTCATTCTGGCATTTTAAAATGGAAGAACAATAATAGAACTGGGTTAGAGAAGTTAAGTAATTTGTTCAAGGTCACACAGTTGGTAATTGCTCAAGGTCAAAAAAGCCAGGTTTTCACCACAGCTGTGTGAATCCAGAGCCCTTGTATTATGTTCCCTCTCACATTCATCTAGGCTCCCATGTAGTGGCATATTTAATTGATTCAAATTACACTAATATATCTAACATTTCCTTCAAAGATGTTTGCAAAAAATGCGGGGAAACAACAACAATCAAGCAATACTAGTAGTAAATGGAGCATGTGGAAAGAGATGAAAAGAGAGGCCAGTTAACAAGGAAGGGAGAGTTGAGTGGGATTAGGGATAGCCAGGATCTTGATCTCTAACCATCACTGTCTAAGGCAGGGGGTTGTGTTGATGAAGACAGACAGACAGACAGACAGACAGAAAGATAGAAAAGAAGGAAGGAAGGAAGGAAGGAAGGAAGGAAGGAAGGAAGGAAGGAAGGAAGGAAGGAAGGAAGGAAGGAAGGAAAGAAAGAAAGAAAGAAAGAAAGAAAGAAAGAAAGAAAGAAAGAAAGGAAAGAAAGAAAGAAAGAAAGAAGGAAAGAAAGAAAGAAGGAATGAAAGAAAAGGCCAGAATAATATTTTAACCTTTCAGAAGGAAGGAACAAATCCTTGGTTGTTAGAAGTAAGAGGGGGAAGGGTATGGAGGATGGAGAGAGATTGAGTATGGGGCATAAAGAATAACTATGATTTGTAATAGTGAATATGCTAATAATATTGATTTGATCAACATATGTTATACACCAGTGATGGTAGTTAACATTGTACCCCCAAAATATGTATAATCAATTATGCTTCAATACAAAAAAAAAATCAACACTCTGTGTCCTTTAACTGGGAAATTTAATCCATTTATATTTATAGTTATTATTGGTATATAGGGACTTGCTGCCATTTTGTTACCTTTTTCTGATTGTTTTATTGATCTTTTTTCCTTTTTACTGCTGTTAATGTCTTTCTTTGTGGTCAAGTGGTTTTCTCTAAGCAGTATATTTCGATTTTTCACTGTTTATTTTTAGTATATCTCATAAGTTTTGTGTTATGGTTACCGTGAGGCTTACAAAAACATGTTATAGTTAAACACATTATTTTAAACTAATAACAACTTTGATATCCAAGAAAAAAGAAAAAAACAAAGCCAACTCTACAGTTTGATGTCATTTCACCCCACTTTTTGGCATGTAATTGTTTCAAGTTACATCTTTTAATATTGTCTATCTCTTATACAGTAGTTATATGTGTTATTATCTTGTTAGGTTTGTTCTTTAGTCTTCTCACTAGTGATACAAGTCATATTCATCACCTTTACAACACTGGACTATTCTGAGGTTGTCTGTGTACTTACTCTACTACTGAGTTATGTACCTTCAAATGTTTTCTTGTTACTCTTTAGTGTTATCTTTTCCAGACTGAAGAACTCCCTTTAGCATTTCTTGTAAGGCAGGTGTTGAGGAATTCCCTCAGCTTTTGTTTGTCTTGGAAAGACTTTGTTTCTCCTTCATATTTGAAGATGTTTTGCTGAATAAGAATTCTTGGCTGGCAGTCTTTTTCCTTCAGCACTCTGAATATATATCATCCCATTTTCTTCTGGCTGGTAGGATTTATACTAAGGAATCTGCTGAGAGATGCACTGGGGTTCGTTTGAATGCTGTTTCTTTTTTCTTGCTGCTTTCAGCATTCTTTCTTTGTCTTTGGTTTTTGACAAATTGATTATGATGGCCTGGGGGTACTCATCCTTGGATTGATTTGACTGGCAACCTCTGAGCATCCTGTACCTGGATGCTGTCATCTTTCTTCATACTGGGGAAATTTTGCATCATTATTTTCCTGAATATGCTTTCTGTGTCTCTTCCTTTCCCATCTCTTTAAGTAGATACTAATTATGAAGAGGTTATTTTGCTTGAGGGAGTCCCATATTGCTTCATTTATGTTTCTTTTTTCTTATTCTTTTTTTCTTTTTGCTCCTGTGACTGGATAATTTCATATTTCTGTCTTCAAGCTCACTGATTCTTTCCTCTTTTTGATCAAGTCGGCTGTTGAATCTATCAAGTTTTTCAATTCAAATAATATGTATTTTTATTTCTAAAATTTTTATTTTTTTAAATGATCCTACTCCTTTGTCAAGTTTCTCATTCTTATCATGAGTTTCCAGACAGCATTTAATTTTCTATCTGTATTTTCTTGTGACTCTCTGAACATCCTTAAGAAGGTTATTCTTAATTTTCTCAGATATTTCATAAATTCTCTGTTGTCTTGGGTCCATTGTTTGTGCTTTCTTTGTTTCCTTTTGTGATGTCATATCTCTCTGTTCTTTCTCAATGTTTATGCCTTTACCTTGATGCCTGGGCATTGGAGAAGATGGCTACCCCTTCCAGTTCTTATAGGTGTTCTTTGGTGGTGTTAGACTTTACTGATTAATATCAGAGCTTTGTCTCTGGTTTGTGTTTTCTTCTATTCTGCAGTGTACTATTAGCTACCATCACTGCTTTAACTCTGCACTGGAACTAATTTTCTGCCCTGTGAGTAGTTCCCAAATTGGGGGAAGTTTCTGTGGGGATCAGAATTTGAGCTCTGTGCTTGTGCTAAATTGCTGCTTTGTTGCTGATTTGCAAATCAGGGAAGGCTTTTTATGTGGATTGGATTTCAATTGTCAGTGTTTTAGTCATTTCTTGGTCTTGTGGCACCACCACAGACATAACTGGGCCGTGTGGAAATTACTGCCCAGGACTAACTCTTTCCCACAAACCCTGCCCCCACAGTTGTGTTGCTCTGACCAGTCTCCACTGTGTTGCACCTATGCCAATTGAAAGGCAAACCAGCTGCCTGTGCTGTGCCCCAGGGCTCCCCTGGTGGGTCAGCCTCCCCCTGGTACTCCAAATGTTTCCCAGGGGGTAGGCTGTACATAAGTCCCCCATGAAGGTTCACCAATCTCCGGGTGGTTCCTTCCTCACCTGGTGGGTCAGCCTCCCCCTGGTACTCCAAATGTTTCCCGGGGGGTAGGCTGTACATAAGTCCCCCATGAAGGTTCACCAATCTCCGGGTGGTTCCTTCCTCTCCTGGGCTGCAGCTCCTCACTCCTATGTGGGTCCAAGCAAAGTTTGCTAGTGGCTTCACTGGACTGGGCAATGGGATGGTGCACTCTGAAGCACTCTCTCCCCTGCAGACTTCAAGTAGCTTCATGCAAAGTCTGCAGCTGTGTCATCTCCTGATAGCTGCTTTGTGCACTGGTAGCTGCTCCTTACCCTATACCACACTAGCTTCAGAAGTGGCCATGGGTTGGAATGGTCAATGTGGTCCCTCCCCCTCTTACCAGGGGCTTTTGCAACTTCATGAACTTTGCAGGTCTCTCCACCTCTTCCCGCAAGTTCCTGAAACCCTAGAATGGCACTTTTTGTGTTTTAGTAGTTGTAAGTTGATCAGTTGTGGAGGGGAGAAACACCAGGGATCATCTATTCTACCAAATTGATAGCATCACCTCCAGAATCATATTCTTGAATTCTTATAATAGAATTAAGAATGTGTGTGAAGATTTTATTTTTTGAATCTAGAGTTCATTGGCATTAGCAAAAATGAATTTGGATAATTATTTCTGTGAAGGTAGGTATATATATATACCTATTCAGGACATGACAGGACTGCTAAATAAATTTTGTAAATATTTTTGGAATAAATGTATTTATTCTCTGATTTATACCGAATTTTTCTAGGTAAAACTTTATCTTTAGTAAAAATTTTCTTAATTCAATTAACAATTTTTCTTATATCAAGGCATTTAAAAGTTGGTTGCTATTTAAGAGTAGAAACTTAAGCAATTTATGCACTTTACTTATTAGATGGCATTTTTCTCCTGAAGAAATTAATAGTCAAGGGAAGGATTAAACAACTGTAGTATCATCTTGAGAATCAGCTGATTGAAAAGCTGGTTAATGATGCTATTACACATTCTGTATAAAAAATATTTGCAGATTTTATCAAATGTCAAAACAGGGAGATGTTAGTTTTTAATCACCTACCACACATATAGTCTGCCATAGCAGCAAGAAATGAACTGTCATCAGGTAATGTGATAGAACAGTGTTATGTTAAAATAAAATTTTAAATATGAATTATAAGTAGCATATGGCATAGTTTCTAATTTTGTACAGTCATTCCTCACAAGGTGTGTTTTGTGATTTTTTTGGTATGAGGCCAGTGTCCTTAATTGCTATTTCCTTGGAGAAAACTCTTATTAGTGTCTGCAATTTATTTTTATCATTTGTCCACTCACTGACCATGGGAAACAGTGATCACTGGACATTTAATAAATGGTCAGGAATGAATTTCATCATATTATATTAATTTAATCCTCCTTTTTTTCATTTATTCCTTTTACCCTACTTTCCTCAAATTCTTGAATTAATTTTTAGACACAAAATTATGTATTTGAGGTTTGAGATACACAAAGCAAGACATTGTAAATAAATAAAGAAATCCTCAGACTTTTCAGTTTTGTAACATGTTCTGGGGATTTATCAAGCCCAAGGAGAACTGGGCACTATATTCTGTTCCAGTGATTTCTTCTGAACTGAGGGTTTCATCACCTTCATTCAATAATTGAAAGAATTCCCTTGAAGTCTCTTTAGGATGGAGGCAGGCACAAGAGATTTCTGCATCAAATCCATGGCATGTTAACAAATGTGTTCACATGAAATCCCATGGAAAGTATGGGATTTGTCAATTTTAGACAATGGGGTGTGTCAAGTCTGGATAGCTTTGTGGGTTTCAAGATGTTCACAGAAGGTTTCTGCTTATATGGAGTTGGCCATCTTATGAGAGAGTAAAAAAATTTCTTTTGGTATTTGTGGTCAAATGTATTCTTTTTCCATATAGCCTCTATAAGTACTGGGTGATTTGACCTGTAATAATGCTGCACGTGTCTTTTATCCTCTAGAATTTATAATGGTACATGTGAAGTAGTTTTCTATTTCTACTTTGTCATCTTTCACTCAGAAAAATTAAATCTTCTGTTAAAATAGTAAAAGAACAAATAAACAAAACTTTCTTTATTCTACATTAGATAATATATAGAATGAAGAACATCATGCTAGGCATGAGGATGATAAAAAATATGGTCTCTGCCTGTTTATGGGTTGAGAAACAGGGAAATTTTTTGTTTTTGATTTGTTTTCATTTTTTATTAAAAATGATTTCACTTTCTTGACATAATGACATAGTCCATCACGAGAAATGCAACATGTTTGAGAAGTAGTTGGTTAGATTGAAGAATACTACAGCATTTGAAAATGTTTTTTGGACTTTGGCATACTCATAAGTTTAAGCCTGAGATACAATCTGAGTGTATTGTATTTTTTTTTTTGGTCAGCAACTCTAAAAATATTTGAATTTGAGTATCTTTGGGTGGGAAACGCACTCTCCTCATTTATGGGCTTTACCCCTCCCAGTTCTCTAGTGCACTTCCTGATTTGTAATTCCTGCCTTGTCCTGTCACATTTGAGGTTGCTACTCTCAGTTTACACTGCAAATGTCAATGAAAATTACAGTAATAGAGTTTTCTGCTTGAGAGTTATCAATGACATACTTTTAAAGTATATTAAAGATGAGGAGAGTAGATCCCATTTGTCAAAGCTAATATTCAATCATATGTATTGATATGGCTATTCCAGTGGTTTGTTCCATGTTCATTCTAACTAAGCATCACATACATTCTGTTGGTTGGTGCCCATGCTGT
>NW_007726259.1:664086-665480 GCF_000696425.1 Galeopterus variegatus | reverse complement strand
TTGTTCCATGTTCATTCTAACTAAGCATCACATACATTCTGTTGGTTGGTGCCCATGCTGTCCAAGTTGTTACCTATTTTGAATATCAACATTGATTAACATAATCCCGAACATAGTGTTGTGTGTGTGTGTGTTTTGTGTACCATTTCCATCCATTGCAAGCACCCAGCACATCACGTTTTCTATGAGACAGAGCCCTTTAGCATCATCAGGCTCCTTGTTTAACTCTGACTGCTTCCTGCACTAACAAATGACTTTTTGTTCAAGGTTGACAAGAGATCAATTAAAGAGAAAGAAGAATGTTAATCCAAGATGGAATAGACCCACCCTAATTGAAGAATGGTGAACAAGACTCTGGTCAGTGAATTATAACCTTATTTTAAAATTCATTCATCCATTTGATAATTAATTCTGATGGCATCTTACATAACCACCAGAGGCCTTCCCAGCAAAGTACAAGAAGGTAAATGAACTTCTACTTCAAGCTTGACGTCTATCTTTGGCTCGCTGTTGAAGAATACATTATAATGAAAGCAACAGACAGGATACCTGATTACTCAAGTTTGGAGAAGAGGCAAGCAAGATTAATAACACTGCTGTATGATGAAATAATTTTAAAACATGAAACACTGTGTCCTTTCCTCAAAAGAGCTCTGTAATCCTATGGACTTACAAATACTTGATTTTCATTTTTTTGATCAGAAAAACATTAAATTCTCATTTGAGCATGATTTCTAGCTTTAGTAAACTAGAGGTGAGGCATTAACAAAATTTTTTGTTACTGAGAAGATTGTTGTTGGACTTTCCTCTTCACCTGGTTAGATTTCATGAATAAATTGTGAAAATGGAGGGCTTCACTCTCAGAACATGAAGTCAGCCCATAAATAGGAGTGAGGAGCTGATCCAAGGGAGTATCCAGACAAGCCAATTGCAGCCTTTGAAGTCAGTGCTTACAGAGCTTCATGTACTAACAGAAGACCATTGGGGGCACAGGGCTCTTCTGTAGTCACTTGCCTTCAGTTAGACTCAGGGAACTAAGTATACTGCTCTGGGGTATACTACCGAAAATTAAGTCATAGTCCTGATAAGGAGTTTGGAGGGTGTTCCAAATGTTCCTATCATAGAAGCCTCTTTTCCTTTAACCTTCCTAAACCAAAGTGTTTAGGCAAATCCAAACACTCACTTTTTTCAGTATTTGAATAAGACCGTTTCTTATTGGAGTATGGATGTTAATACACAGAATTCAAAGTGGGATCATGCAGTTTGCTCCTTCCCCTGCAAGGATGAGTCTGTTTTCAGACAGGGGCCAGTGGTCTGCATCTAGGTGCTGTGGAGTGGACGTGATGGTCAGTCATTTCACTGCATTGGACCACTCTTAGTGGGTCATGGTCCTA
>NW_007726259.1:661963-663286 GCF_000696425.1 Galeopterus variegatus | reverse complement strand
TGCTGCTGCCTGTGTCTTTTACCTTTTTAATGTGATGTCTTAATATTTAATGTTGAGATATGCTTTTGGAGAGATGGTTCCAAGATTCAGCTATAAAATTATCATTCACAGTGTGGTGAATCACATCGTTGAATTCCAAAACACTAAACAGAAAATAAATTTATGATATAAAAAAACAAAGAACGAAACAAAAAGAATCTTGACCAATGGCTTTTATTGAGAGCAAAAATGAAAAATTTCTTTTTTTATTCTTTATTTAAATAAAACCTAATATTTTAAAGTAGGTATAGAGACATATCTATATTTATGATAGTTATTTTTATGAACTAATAATTTAAAACAGATATAGAAACATATATTGTTTAATGAAGTACAAGTGAAAAACTCATGTAGTTCAAATCTAAGACTTATAAAGCTATTCAATGTTGGTTCATCTTTTGCAGAGTTTTGTGCTACTATCTCCAGAGTCAGCAATTGAACCTGGATTCTGAATGTAATAGAATTCATTAATCACTATCAAGTTCATCATTTTATTTTCATGGCAAGTAATATTCATATCAGTTATTGCTATCTCACTAAGAAATTCTAAGTGTCTCATTTACCTATATAAAAAGAAATTAAATCATATGAAAAAAAATTTTGTCTTTTGAAAGTATAATCACTCAAAGCTAGTGGATAGCAATTTCTCCTTAGGATTCTACAGGTAGCTAATTTATTTTTTTCTCACATATGTGACTTATTGTAGGGCCATGCAGCCCTTCCTGAGCATTACCAATTGATATATTGGTTGGAGCATTAATCTACACTGATGTGAGAATTTTCTACTAAATTTTTCCATCTTCTGTGCCATGCTTCTATGATGTTTTGGATATGTGGAAATTAATTCCTCATGTACTTATATAAAGACCACAAATTTGGCAGAAACAGTATTGGTGATTGAACAGCAAAACTATTGCATTAGTGTCTTCTTACCCTACCTATGCACATATTATTTTTGAACCAGTCAGTAACTTCGCTTGCTTCTTCAAGCAAATGCAGCTTTAGTTCATTAAAATTTCCTGGAATTTCATCAGCTGGAAGAAATGCCTATGCAGATAAATGATGAATTTTCAAACTGAACTTTTTGTCATTGCTGAATGTTTGTCATCTGAATGTTCTGCCAAATGCATTGGGTTGAATGGCAAAAACAAACTTTACTGGTAACACCTTGAAATTCCCTTGAAAGAAGCCTTTATTGCACTTAATTCCAAATCTGTCAGTATGGTTTGGGGATTCAGTTGAAATCCATTTTCTTCTGCAAAGTTCACCAAATCTTCAAATAAG
>NW_007726259.1:655980-661229 GCF_000696425.1 Galeopterus variegatus | reverse complement strand
GGTTTGGGGATTCAGTTGAAATCCATTTTCTTCTGCAAAGTTCACCAAATCTTCAAATAAGTGATTATAAAGTGCCTCACTTTTTCCAGCCATTAATACATAAATGAGTGGATAAGTTCTAGAATTCTTGGATCCAACATGGGTGTAGATTGTATACAGTTGATAAGAAACAGTGGGGACAGTTTTGAAAGTGCCATCCATTAGCCAAAGTGAAGCATCCGCTAGTGTTTCTGTTTTAGATTTACTGATAAATAAATATGAGAAGTGTATCTTCTTTGTTGGTCAAATCCCTAACCAAGAATAGTTTATCATTTAACGTGTTTTGTAACATTGGAGGAGCTTCTGTATCGTCAATTGTCTGGTTCAGAAGGTTGCTGGGTTTGTTGAATTCTTTTTTTTCTCTAATGAAGGGTCTCTTTTGAAGGCAAGCATGGCACCATGTGTGAAGGGGCAGAAGTCGTATTTGATTGAATATTTGGCAGGGCAGATTTCTCATATTTTTTGCCTATGTTTTCACTTCTATGATCTTGAAACTCTCACTGTACTTGTATTTGGAAAGTGGTTGTGGTCTACAAATTTTGTAAGCATATGCTGTTCACTTGAAAGTCTGGTTATAACTCAGTCATTGCAACGAAGTGATTTTCTGCTTTTGCAGCACCAATAATAACTAGTTTTCAAACTTTTATCTTTCTCCATTAAGTAGCCTCATACATTTAACTTATCACAGCCTTTTTGTGAGGGAACAATTTCATAGGCACCCCTTGTGAATCTGGCATCCATATGCATCTCCTCAAACCATACTTAATTTCCAAATAAAGACAACAACAAGGTAATAGTTCCACCTAATGGGATGTAACTCTCCTGTGTACAGATGAAAACACATTAATCCCTTCCCCAGAATTCAGCTTTTAGGATTTCAATATTCCAGCTTTTAATCTTTTGAGATTGTGATTTTTGGATTTTAGATGTTAGGGATTTTTAGAGTTTAGGGCTTTTTGACTTTAGGAATTTTGATCTGTAGGGATTTTGACCTTTAGGGATTTCAACACCAGAATTATGGTGTTTGGGATTGGGTCTTTTGGCATTGCAATTGGCACCGAGATTGGAGATATACACATACACGCATACATTTATGTGTATACATACACACATATGACTCACAGCCACAAAACTAAGTGAAATCATCAAGAACACTAGTGTTTATAGAGAAGAGGCCCTGGGGCTTTCTACATTAAGAAATAAGTGAAAATAAAAATAATTATGACAGGAAATGGAAAACCAAGAGAGGATGCATCTTGGACGTCAAGTGAAGTAAGTACATTGAGGAATAGCAAGTTATTTACTCCAAGTATGGCAGAGAGGTGACATAAGGTGAAGATTGACAATGAGCACTGGATTTCCTAACATGAAGGTCACAGGGAGAACAGTATAGAAGTAGCAGAGAGAACAAGGAGAATCTCCAAGTCCAGCACTGTAAGGACGGTGGGAAGAAAAATAAAATACAACACTTGAAAGGCCTGGAAAGGAAAGAGTATCTTGAAGTTATAATCATATTTTTCATTAGAACCAAAAAAACATGAAGCTAACATTCAGAAACATTCAGATAGGGGATTTTGATGATGATAAAAGGTGAATTTCAGAGGAATAGGGGAAGAGTTTTAGAAGTTAATTGAAGTTATAATCATATTTTTCATTAGAACCAAAAAAACATGAAGCTAACATTCAGAAACATTCAGATAAGGGATTTTGATGATGATAAAAGGTGAATTTCAGAGGAATAGGGGAAGAGTTTTAGAAGTTAAGGTGGATGTGGAGGAAAGAATTAGCGGATCTGATTTGATTCTCCTCGTGAGGATTAGAGTGTAAGCAATGGAAAATGATCTGAAAATCTGGCTTCTTGCAGTAAGTTATAAAGGATAAAGGGAATAATGATATTAGTCTTGCTGGAATCAATACCAATGTGGCAAGGGTATGAGTTTTGGGGATAGGGAGTTGTTAGATTTTTGGGGCTCCCTCTTGGATCCACTGATAGGAGGTCAAGATGATATTTAACACCATCTTGAGATGTGATCTCAGTCTCACTATACAGAATTCCTCCTGACCTCTGAGAAAGAGGGTAGAAGGCCTAGGGGTGGCGCCATCTTAGATGTAGTCATTTAGTTGAGGAATGGAGCTTACACCAAATGCAGAGACTCCACCTTAACCCCTTTGGTTTGATTGGTAACTCTGGGGAAGCTGAGCATCACTGTACTCCCCCCATCTTAACTCCTGGTGACAGCTGTAAAAGGCCTACGGGGGTGTGGTCAGAATAAACAGTGACCGTCTATGCTGGGTTCAGCCAAGTGTAGTTGACTGATTAGATGACTTGACAGCCCACATCTGTTTGCATGGGGCCTGAGGTGCCTCTTTGGAAAAGATTCATGCTGAGGAAAGAAGGAGCCAGGCAAAGTAAGCTAGGTACATTAACAAAGCTGGGTACTAGGAAAGGAGAGGGTTATAAAATAAAAACTGATAGGACCATGTTTCCTGTGTGTGCTCACAGTGCTTATCAGAAACTGCAGAACACCAGTGCCACCCAGGAGGAACAGGAGAGAGCACCTGGGAGACACTACTGCAGAAGTATTTGTTGGGACTCAGGATGGGGTGGAAGGCTATGCTTCAGCAATCAGGTAAGAATTAGTGAAATCAGAGTTATTACTGTTAATATGAACTCCACTTTATTCCCAATAGACCAGTGAGCCCTGGATTAATTTGTTTTACATAGTAATGAAAGCACATGTCTTATCTGCCCTGCTGGACTGACTGCAAACTTGGAGGGAAAAGACTATATTTATATTTTCTATGGCAGACAGTTTAACACATTTGTTAAACTGGCTACATAACATGATTAGAAATATCTTCTTATGCCAAGATGTGATATTGCAGATGCTTTTTCAGTGTTCAGAAGTCTCCCATAACAATTTTGAGTCAGTGGGAAAGAAGAAAAAACCAAGTTATGTTCACGTGACAAGTAGCCTTACAGAGTAATTCAACCAATGTTTTTCTACTAAAAAAAGATTCTGGTTATCCAAGAAGTTTCATGTAAATGGTTACAGAATATGCTCTGACCCTTGTTTTACATCTTAAACAGCATTTTCCAGTATAATGTGACAAAGGCACAAAGATGAGGTTAGTGATGAATAAAGGGTTTTGACTTAAATTTCTACATACCAGAGAAAAATGATGGATTTCCTAAAGAATTCCATGCCGAGAAAGTATACACACAATGGCCGAGACAAGAGGGAACAAATATAGTAGAAAAAACCCATAAAACAACCAAATAAATACGAATGAGAAAACCATGCATCAGGGTATGACATGGTTAAAAATTTGAAGAAATTTAAAAAGAGAGAGAGATAATGTGTGGATAGTAAGAAAGAATAGAGTAAGTAGGGACTTTCTTTTTCTTTAGGTGTTGACTGAAGTTTTCACCTTCTCTCAGGGCCTCCTTTGACCACTCCATCTAAACTTGTCCTCTGTTTACTTTCCAGAGGCTCAAACTATAGGCTTGCGTCTTATGTTTGTTTACTTGTCTGTGACCTGTCTCCTTCACTAAATGGAAAGCTTTATAAGGGCAGAAGCCATGCTGTACTTTATTCATCATTGTGTGCTTACAACCAGTGCATAGCAGGCACGAATATTGGTTGAATAAATGAATGAATGAGCAAATAAAAGAAAAGGTAGAAACAATATGTGCTATAAATTCATGATTTTCCACATTGATAGTGGATCAATAGCAAAAATAATCCCCCATGATATTTGTTCAAATACTGTTATGCCTCTCTGTGCCAGGGAAACACACCAATACTCTTGGCAAAACCCAAGGATTTTACACAGTTTGTTAGTAAGACAACTGCACTTATTTATAGCACTTTGGGTAAGGGAGATCATCTGACACAGATATATATATCAGACACAGAGATAACCTTGGGTTACATAAATAACCCTCATGTTAGAGTCCTGGTGACACAAAAGTTATGTAGTATAGGCATTAATTCAGAAAAGAAATTTTATTTAAAATAAATAATTGGTAAATTATACTAGTCTAAATTCTCCCAAGCACTCCCATAAAGTCAAGTTGGTTTATAACCCTCATTTTGGAATATGTACTAATGGCTCCCCCTTTCTGCCTGAAGATTGACCTTGGCTGGATCACAAGTGATCACCAATAGGCAGTTTTTCCTCAAAAGACTGCTCTGGTTTTGAAAATCTGCAAGGGAATCTCCAATTAGTATTTAATCAAAGTAGCCCTGGTAAAGTACATGCAAAGGACCTAGCAGTACCAATGCAGGTCACCGGCCCTCATTTTTGGTAAGGCTTTTTAAAGCAGGATTCTAAATATTTAAGACTTAGAGGTTTGCTCTGTCATCTCCTAGGTACCAGAACTGGGGGAAGCCAGAACTTACGGGCAATATATGTGGACACCTGTTACGTGGGCTTAGAGGTCTCTTGAGACAGTCTTAGGGATAATTCTGCAGAATCTCCACATTTATGAATGTAATCATGCCACGTGTATATGTCTAATAAAACAAAATATAAAGGAAATCTTCAAGTAGTTTATGAAATTTAAAATTAAATTTCTGCTAGCAAAATAAACCCTTCATTATAATTATAACATTAGCCTCTAACCTCCTTGAATGTACAAGGTGAAAGCAGAGCTGATGACGACGTAGGAGGACTGTGCTGGGAAGGCCATGTGACATCTGGGTGTATTTGAGAAGGCATTTTCCTCCCGCAGACACCGAGCACTTATTCTGGGCTACAACCCTCATCTTCCTTTAGTTTCTTCAGATTGGGAGAAAGCAATTCTGTGGAAATAGAGTTACCTTATTGTACTTTTCCTGTTAACTTCCAATTATACACAGCAAAAATATTTCTTTATCTTTGTTTACTGTTACCTATGTTAAAGGTCAATTCATTTATGTTTTTATCATGAAAAGAACTTGTATAGGCACCTGGCTTTTTAAAGATTCACATTTTTGACTAAAGGCATATGTTGCTTGTGCATATTTTCACACCATAAATTAAGCAGATTTTACCTTTCATCAAAATTTTCTTTCTCCCTTGATGAGTAAGTAGGGCACTGGCAGAAATAATTTCATGAATTTTTTTTCTTGTTTTCAGTTAGAAAAAATATAGATAGCAAGCTTCAAAGGAGCAGGAATCATGCTCATTTTATTCAGCATTTTTACTTAGCACCCATTACAATC
>NW_007726259.1:653399-655274 GCF_000696425.1 Galeopterus variegatus | reverse complement strand
GTGATTCAACAAATTGTTACATTTCATGAACCTTCATAGTCATTCAGTAGTGAGATTTACTTTCAGGTTCATGAAACCTATGATGCAGGTATTTATTATGAATACTGGCAGAGTGCTTCATTAATGATTCTTTGATAGGGGTGTCAGACATAGAAACAGAAACCAACTGAAACCAATGTTATATGATAAAATTTAAATTTTGACTATGGCACCAAGATGCAATAGATACTACACACAAAGAAAAGGTGCTATATTGAAATTAAAAAATTCAAAGAAAGTGGGCAAATTAGTTTTTAGACTCTTGGACCCTACTCAGAGACCATGACCCATGTCAATTGTACGAAACGATCAAGAGAAGAAAAAAGAAGGGACTTGTGAACCCTTGCCTTGATTCCCACTTCTCCTTGAGAAGGAAGAGGTGACAGTGGTACTTCTTCAATAGGACAACTCAGAAAACATAAGATGTATCTGCTGGACTAGGTAAGAAGTTGTCGCTATCAACCAGTGGCAGCAAGAAAGAGAAAGAACAGCGAGGGCTGTTTCAGATGTAACTGTGTTCTCAGCAACAACTGTGCAAAGAAAGCATCCTTCCTGCACACGAAGGGCAGACCTCACAGGAAAGACAGAACTGGTGGAGTCATTCATAATTCTACCCAAGAGAACCTCCCAGAGAACCTGAGTATTCCAAGTGGGAGTTTTATGTGGTGTGGGTTATCAGAAATCTAGGGATTGAGGGCGAAAGGACTATTAGAATATATGCATTTGTTATATTGCAGAAATTGCAGCCAGAGGGACTTAGCATGGGGTGAAGGAGATTTCTCCAGAAAGTTCACAAAGGTTCTGATGAGATCGTCAGCATCTATACATCTGTCACTTAGCAGGGCCCACTGACAGATGATGGCTGCACCCACCATAAATGACTGCCCTTGGCCCTAAGTCCCATTTCCCTCCAGGATTCAACCCTGGGGGGGTCAGAAACTGCAGTTAGTAAAGGAGGAGACATGGTAAGTAGAGAAGAAAAGATAATGTAACTCTTAATTTCTCCTGCTTTCCATTTGCAAGTGACTAACCTTCAGTAGTAGCCTGAGAGGAAAGCTGAGTTCAGGCTATTATATAGGGCTGGGTAATTTTAATTAGAGAACTGAGATGATTTTCAGATTTAAAAGTGACTGGAGGACATTTTATACTTTGAATGAGAACAGAAAATTTATGGGGTTTACTAGAGAAAGAATTTCATCCAAGGGCAAAAGAAAAATTTTCTTTTTATTTATTTACTGAATAAAAATTTATTTACGAATAAATTTTAGAACAACAATATAGGAGGCCAAAAAAAGTTGCATTTTGATTACATCCAACAAGGCATGCTATGTCAATTTTTCTGTTATACTAGATTAAATGAAAAAGGAAAATTTATGGAGATAGTTTCTTATTGGAGCTTAATGTCAGGAAGTGTAGATGTGCCTCACACATGGAGGTCACCGAGAATTGGAAAGCTATCAGTAACCTCATTTCCTTCCTCCCAAGTCATCTCTGTTGCTCTTTGCATCTCTGCTTCACTCTCCTCTCTCTGCAGATCAGTTTTCTTTGCTTTTCCTTGACAGCTGCAGGCAACCATATAGGTCATTTCAGTTCAGGCATGAAAGAAATTAACTGGTGTCTGTAGGTCCCATTCCAAATTTCTGTCAGGTAGAGAATCTTCTGGGCTTATCTTGAGCTATAAGTCTACTCCTAGTGGGTACAAGGATATGTGATTTCATCATGACTGCAGGGACCTGACACTGTGAGTGAGCTACAAGTTCTCGGAAAATAGGGACGTTTGCTGGCCAGGGATTCTTTGTTTACTGCAGACATGTCATAAAGTGGCCACAGGAAGAA
>NW_007726259.1:652581-653258 GCF_000696425.1 Galeopterus variegatus | reverse complement strand
TGGGCTTATCTTGAGCTATAAGTCTACTCCTAGTGGGTACAAGGATATGTGATTTCATCATGACTGCAGGGACCCGACACTGTGAGTGAGCTACAAGTTCTCGGAAAATAGGGACGTTTGCTGGCCAGGGATTCTTTGTTTACTGCAGACATGTCATAAAGTGGCCACAGGAAGAATTCTGGGAACTCAGGTACTGGAAGTTTATCTGGGGTATAAGTGTATTTGTTTGCAGATTGAAATCTCCTGAGAAGTATCAATGGTTTTACACATGTGATATTTTGCTTGTGTGTTGTATTTTCTGCTGATTAAACACCTTAATAAAATTTCTGGAGAAGTGTGCTTATCCTGTGTTTCAGATATGTGTGGGATTTCTGGGAAAGAACACACCAACCAGCAATTATCAGAGAAAATTGACACAAATTTGCATGGATTATTGCATAATCTTGGTCAATTTGACCATCTTGATACATTTTATGACCATAATCTTTTGCTCTTAATTGTAAATATTTTGAGCCGAAGAGAGTTGGAGTAGGGAATTTAGGAGGGCCAACAAAGCTTGAGTTCTCCCAGAAGTGTGTGTGTGTGTGTGTGTGTGTGTGTGTGTGTGTGTGTGTGTGTGAGAGAGAGAGAGAGAGAGAGAGAGAGAGAGAGAGAGAGAGAGAGAGAGAGAGAGAGAG
>NW_007726259.1:644053-651617 GCF_000696425.1 Galeopterus variegatus | reverse complement strand
GTGTGTGTGTGTGTGTGTGTGTGTGTGTGTGTGAGAGAGAGAGAGAGAGAGAGAGAGAGAGAGAGAGAGAGAGAGAGAGAGAGAGAGAGATCCAGACACCTGTGAGGGTCCCGAGGGTCTTCAGCTGACCACACAAGGAGGCTGTGAAAAGAACCAACAAAATGGAACAGTCAGAACAATCCCCTGAGCACAAACAGGGCCAAGAATTGTCCATATCCTCATCAGCCAGATGGGGAATATAGGGTGGGGGAGTCAGAAGAGTATTTATTGCCTCATTTGTAAGGCAGAATTAGCTCTAGACTAAGCTCTGGTCCCTCCTAACAAAATTTAGGAAAAAATCCTTACAGATATCAAACTGTTTCAAAGTAACTTAATAGTTTCTCAGAATAGAGATTAACAATATTATTTAAAGATACAAGAATATCCAGCTCCCAATAAGGTAAAATTCACAACTGCACTTTGCCACTCATGGTGATAATTGCATACCCCTCGCTTTTGAAGGGTTGCATCCTGACCTTTATTATTTCAGGATTGTAAAATTTCTTTTACTAGGCCAAATCTGTACAGCATCTCCTATAATTATCCCTGCCTTAGAAAGAATAGCCACCAATAAGTTTCTCACCATTTCTGGTGCTTCTTTCACTGACATGCTCCTTTTTGTTTCAGGAAACAGTGTTGCCCTGTATGCCCATCTCTGGAACACATTTGGCCAGTGAGTGGTGGGTTTTGTCTTTTTTTTTGTTTTTTGCTTTGTCTTAGAATGTCTTCTCTAGAATTTAAACTTTTCCTTTCAAGGCTTGGTACCACCTTCAAGCAAGGGTAAAGTGCTAAGCTTTAAGAGAGGAGAGTCAGCCAATATGCAGAGCTATAGAGCTCAGTTGCATCTGAAGCTACAAGATTCTTGAGTATCTCAATCCAAATGTCCCCTTTCTAAGTCTCAGGGTCCCACTTTGAGTGGCCTACCAGCTGGGCTTGAGAATTCAACTTCTTTTCTCTGGACCACCACTTTCCTTAAACTATTTTAAGCTATTTCTGCCCTCTGGCTACAGTAGATGAGAATCTCTTTATAGGACTTCCAGGTGGTATTCTGACTTTTGTACTTTGCCTTAAATTTGAGATTAATACTCCTCAGTGGGTCATTGAATTTCTACAGTGCATCGGTAGTAGCCAGCAATAGTTGTCTAATTCCATAGTTCTTATAATTACTTGTATTCCCTAAGCCTCTCAAATACCTAAGATACTGCTCCTGCCAGTGTTTTCTGACACATTGATGTCTTGTCCCAATTTACTATGGTTAAAACTTTTATTAATTTCACTAAGACTGCATGCTAGGAATTATCAGTATTATAATTACAACCAGTGAAGGGATCCTCATTATCAGCTCCCCCAAGTCCCATCCTATAACTTGCTTCTTAGGATCACTTGTAGTATCAACTATCTGAGGTTGGACTCACCTTCTGGGAAACAATCTGAGCTGGAGATGTACCAGCAGGAGGATACTGGGGAACACTCTTGGATATAACACCTGCAAGGAAGTGAGGGAAGCAGGATTGGGCCCAGGGAGGAGTTGAACTCAATACTGCAGTTTTAGCAGGCTTCAGTGGAATCCTTAGGATGCTCTGCACCTGGGGTAAGTCTTTCTGTGTTGTCCCCAGTTGAGGCAAGAGGGCAGATCCTTTGTATCCCTGAATTGATCAGTAGCTTGAGACAAGCTGTCCCTTGGGAATAAGTGTTGTTTCCAGTCAGCCTCTTGCTGCACTGGATGGTAATTCCTTGAGAGGGATTCAGCTGCGACCCATTCACAGTTAGCACAGCAGCTGCGAGAATGAGGTCTTTGGTCTGGCAAGATCTGGTTAGGGCAGCACAGGAACCCCTACAAACTTATACATACTAATGCAGTTTATCCTCAATTTTATCCCCCCCCCCACAAAGAACAAATCAAATGTGGAATTACTGAATAATATGCTTTGAAAGAATCTTAAAATCATGTCAAGTTCAATACTCTTGGTTTTCAGATGAAATATCAAAGGTGCAGGTAAGGTAAGTACTTTGCTCCAGGGCACGGTGGATGCTAGTGCTTGGTCTAGCATTCAGGTTCTCTGCCTGCACCCCAGAGTTGTTTCAGTTTTAGAATGTCATGTGCTAGAGAACTGCAGTGTTGTTAAATCGCTTCCCATAGATAAGAATTTTAGAATCCAGTCCCCACTGCAACATGCTGTAGATGTCAACCCATCTTTGTGGTTTACCTCCAAAAACAATTTCTTATTTCTTTCTCATTTTCTAGAGGCATTGTTGCTTTTTGTAAGACCAGGATAGTAGATTACGGTTTTAAGCTCCATTAGGAGATTGGTGGTTATATATGTTGTAATTTTTTGTTGGAAAATTTTTTGGGTAAAGTTTCTTTTTTGCTGTCTGAGTTTAACTACGAGTCACCTAGGTAAAAGTAAAGGATCGTAGCAAATGGCCCAAGTTCTGTTCTTTTGAGACTGATTTTTCCTAGGACTATCTCAAGACCGGGCATTAAGCAAACCAGCTAAGGCATGCTCTTTCCCCTAGGGCTGCACTTGTTTCAACTAAAGGGCTGTTTTGAATCTACCTGCTCTCAACAGAGAGAGGATTTTTTTTTCATGAGCTGGAAAAGGCTTCAGGTCTTTGTCTTCACTGCCTGTTTTACTCTTATTAGTTTGGTCTTTCATGAAATAAAGAACTCCCTCTGAAATGCAATTTCTGTTTCTGGGCTGAAATAGTTCCAAAATAAATTGTTTTCAATTTGGCAGTTAAGTTTAATAATTCTTTATTGAGCATTTATAATGTTAGGTGTTGGACCGCATGTAGAGATACAAAAATGTTCAAGATATGATATCTTCCATAAAATAACTTGGTCTAATTGAATAAGACAAAGATCTAGAGAAACAATTACGCTATTAAGTAGCGGTGTTACAAAGGTATGCACAGGGGCTGTAGATTCAGAGAGGATGTTGAGGAATAACGTTGTGTAACTGAGGCACAAGACAAAAAGACATGGTATTGTCTTCAGAAAGCTACATTTAACACGTATGTGAAGAAATCATCTAGTTCCCCTAATTAGCATGCTAAGCAGAAATGATTTACAACACTAGCTAGCAAATACTGTGGACCATGAAGGAAAGGGATCCAGAAGGTGAATTTCTATGCAACACTGTGGGAATCAGAGAACAGAGGGTTGAGTAAAGCAGGCACATCGCAGAGGTAAGCTTTTGGTGGTGAGGAGAAACAAACTGAATGAATAAAGAAGACCATCTGCTTTCAATGGCAATCCACTGGAGCTGTGAGAATGGCCTAAAGTGAGGGGAGAAGCCTGGAATGAAGGATAAACTTGCCAATGTTGCATTCTGCCTGATGCCAGCCCTATTTAGTTTATTCAGACACTTTCCTGGAATGTACGTTATGTAACATTACCTAAGTCACCTTTGGGTTTTGGAGAAAATGTTAATGTCTTGTTAAAATTAAGACTATTGTGTGTTTAGTATGCATTTCTATAGAGGCTGCTTTTAATTAGGATAGTTTTTCAGTTTGCCCATCAAACAGTCATTTAAAATGTCCTGCTATTATTGTATTTACATTTATGTTTGAATTAGTATCAAATGTCAACTCCATTTCCCAGGAAATTGCAAAATGTCACATTTTGTATTTTAAAATAGTATTTTAGAACACATCAACCATAGCAAACTGTATACGGAGTTATGTTTGCTTTTGCCAGAGCTGGTAATTTACTTTCTTTGGGAAAGTGGGGGTGAATGAGAGAAGGGTAGATATCTCTGTATCTCCTGCTAGTACCTGCTCTTTGCTTTCCAGACTCACTTTCATTATTTTTGCCTTTTCTTCAAGCTTTTTATTTTGACAAATCTTAAAGAATACTTGAATACCTTTTCCTAGACTTCCAAACTATTAACATTTTGAACGATTACTTTACACACACACACACACACACACACACACACACACACACACACACACACACACACACAGAGCTTCCTTGTTCTCTCTCTTTCACTCTCTCTAGTTTTCTCTCAGTATCATTATGGACTCAGATTTTTTTTATATTCAGTTTGCTATCTGTTACTGATATAGTTATTTTTGGTGCTTCAAAAAGTTATGAACAACACACGTGCACATACATGTACATACACTTTTTTTGGATCATTTGGAAGTTGCACATATAATATTTTATTCCACTGACTTCAGCTTGCAACTCCTACAAGTAAGGGCATTGTCCTGTATAACTGCAATGTAACTATGATACTCATGTTGGAGGTAGGGTCCCGCAGGGGCCAGACAGTCGGTCTCAACCCGCCGAGTCCTCTTACCAGGTTCTTGAGCTCCGCCACAAGGAAGAATTCAAGGGCAGAGTGACAGTGGAAAGTGAGAACAAGTTTAATGTAACAGATAAGAAATACAGGTTCCACAGAGAGACAGTGTGGCATACGTAGGTCCAGAAGCTGAGCAGGGCCCACACCAGGTTTAACACAAGTAAGTTCAGTACAGACATCAAGTCTAACACAAAAGCAAGAAAAACATACTTAAAGTTCAGTACAGAATGTAGGCTGGCTCAAGAGAGCGAGCAGCTGCTTGCTAAAAAGTAAGTTGGATACACAGTAAAGTGTACACACCTCAGCCAGCCAAGCGTGGGTTGCATCCAGGAAAGTGAGCAACAACGCTGCCTTTGGCTGGAATTCGGCTTTAATAGATTTCCTATCTAATGAATATTCAATTCAGAGGGTGGCTCTCAGCTATGTAACATTTAGTCTTGCACATGCTCAATCAGTCTCTTCCTGGAGTATGTTCACTGATCAGACCCTACCACATACACCGGCATATTCAAGAATGTTCTGAGCTCTCTACTGTGCATGCCCAGCCACTGGATTTGCATAACCCAGTCCCCTGAGGTCTCATTTTCCCCCAAGTAGGTGCTAAAAATAGGTCTAACTGGCAATAGTAACTTTTGGCCTGAGACCTCAGGAGGGGCTGGAAACCCAGAGGCATGTCCTAAAACCCAAGCCCAGGGAAACTGAGCACCTGGTATATCAATACCATGATCACAACTATGAAAATTAACATTAATTAAATATTAGTTGGTACACAGTCCATATTTAAATTAGTCCAGTTGTCCTCAGAATTCTTTAAAGAGCTATTTGGAGAGAGAGGTGCAGGGCCAGGATCAAGTCAAAGTTCACAAATACAATTTGGCTATTTTGTCTCTTTAGTTTCATCTTTAGTCAATCCTCTTGACTATTTTGATTTTCCCATCAAGACTTTTTAAAGAACCTGGGTGATTTGCCTTACAGAAGGTTTTGTATTGTGGACTTGTCTGGTTGTTTCTTCACGATTATTGTTAAATTAAACATTTTTGGTAAATATGCTACATAGCACTGGTTGTATGTATTGTGAGTCATATTGGAAGCATTTAATCTCAGGCTGTAGTAAATAACAAGTAATGCTAAATCTATTAGTTAAGGTGGTGATCACCATATTTGTTGATTTTAAATTAACAAATCATCTCTGGGCTGATACTTTGTCACTGTATAAATTTCCAGTTCTTCCAAATCATTTCAGTCAATAATTCCAGCAGTCATTAATGATCCTTCTATGAATTCATTATTATACTGGGATTTCAAAATGCTTTCTATCATTCTTTTTACAGTTATTTACTGAAATTATTCTATAAACAACTGCTTTTCCTTTTTTTTTTGTCACTTTCTATTTCTATCTCTCAGTATCATTATAGACTCAGATTTCTTAAAATTGAAAGTGTTATCCATTACTGTCATAATTATTTTTAATGGTCTAAAGAATTACAAATGTGGCCATTAGGATCCTTGTTAAGCTGGCTGTTGTGTGTTTTGATGTGACCCTATTAGCTTTGAGCACTTCCTTGAGTCTGGCATAAGATGTTGTAGGATTTCCTTATACTTTTCCTGCTCAAACATAGAGTCAGGCATTTCTCTGGCACCCCTAATTCCTTTCTGTTGGGTAATGTATTTAGAAACCAAACTCTGGGTGCTAGGTGTGCTCATTCCTATAAGGTTATTGTGTTTTCTAGGCCTTTCCAGTGTACTGAACAAGAGAAAATATACCTATACCTCCAAGTTGCATCCAATATCACCAGGTCAGAAAAAGATTTAGTGTGATGCTAATTGTTCCCTCTAAGGTAAATAATAATTTTGTATTTCTAATTTTCCTTAAAGAGAGCCTCCAAAACTGTATAGGTTTCAAATCCCATGAAAACTGTATCTATCCCTTTCCCCTGCATTCAAACATAAGGTCTTCCTCAATATCCTAAATTCCATATTTGTAATAATCAGCCATTTTCCACAGAGAAAACTTTGATTCCCCAAAAGATCAATAAATTAACTCATTTGCTTTAACTTATATATAAAATAGTTTCAAAATTATGATACTAATAGCAATACCTACAAAAACCTGCTAAGTAAAGTTTAAGGTTTTATTGCAATGCTGTCCTTAGAATACTTTCCACAAAGCCATATTCAATTTTAAATTAAATTTTTACTTTGTCTTGGTTGCGTTATCAATTTGATAAGATATTAGGTTCATTTGTAGGTATTTGTGTCCAATTTTAGGGTGTTTTTTATTTGTTCTAATTTAACTATTTCAATTATGTAAAGTATTTACATGATTTAAAACTCAAAATGATAAAAATGGAGACATCTTTCTCCTATCCTTATTCCCTTCAATCTGTCCCCACTCATCTTCAGGCTTCTGCTCAAATCTCACATTAGCTCTGACTACTCATATGTGGAGAGGCAATGACACTCTGTGTTTTTCTTTTTTTGGGGGGGAATTTATTTTATTTTATTTTTTTAATTATTAAGAATATTCATGAAATAAAAAGCTAATTGTCGCCCCCCATGCCCATGATGTGAGGGCCAGATTCATACTGGGGACATACCCCTTACCAGAAATTACTTTTTTAGCCCATGTCCCTACCCAGTTATCCCCCAACCACCCTCCCCCTCTTGCCCCCACTCCACTTTGTAGCCCCAGGAATGTTCCCTCCCTCTGTAAGACCACTGCACTACTGTGGTCCTTCCTTCCTTCCTTCCTTCCTTCCTTCCTTCCTTCCTTCCTTCCTTCCTTCCTTCCTTCCTTCCTTCCTTCCTTCCTCTTTTAGCTCCCACATATGAGTGAGCACATGTGGTATTTATCCCTCTGTGCTTTGCTTATTTCACAAGTTTCTCCAGGTTCATCCATGTTGTTGCAAATGTGAGAATTTCATTCTATTTTATGGCAGAGTAGTATTCCATAGTGTATATGTATCACAGTTTCCTTATCCAGTCATCCACCAATGGACATTTAGGTTGGTTCCATATCTTGGCTATTGTAAACAGAGCTGCGATGAACATGGGAGTGCAGGTATCTCTTTGACATGATGATTTCCATTCCTCTGGGTATATACCCAGAAGAGGGATTGCTGGATCATATGGAAGATCTATCTGTAGTTGTTTGAGAAACCTCCATACTGTTTTCCATAGTGGTTGTACTAGTTTACAGTCCCACCAACAGTGCA
>NW_007726259.1:641214-643075 GCF_000696425.1 Galeopterus variegatus | reverse complement strand
ATTTTTATATTGGGTCATTTGTTTTTTTTTACTGTATAATTGCTTGAGTTCCTTGTATATTCTGGATATTAATCCCTTGTTGGATGCAGAGTTAGCAAAAATTTTCTCCCACTCTGTAGGTTGTCTTTTCACTCTGGTAATTGTTTACTTTGCTGTGCAGAAACTTTTTTGTTTGATATAGTCCCATTTGTTTATTTTTTCTTTTGCTGCTTGTGCTTTTGGGCTCATGTTCATAAAGCCTGTGCCCAGACCTAATTGCTGAAGTGTTTCATTTGTATTTTCCCTTAAAATATTACAGTTTGAGGTCTTATACTAAGTCTTTAATCCATTTTGAGTTGATTTTAGTGTATGGTGAGAGATGCATACCTAGTTTCATTCTTCTGCACATCGATATCCAGTTTTCCCAGCACCACTTGTTGAAAAGGCAATCTTTTCCCCAATGCAGATTTTTGCTGCCTTTGTCTGATAGCAGATGGCTATAAGCCTGATGATTGATTTCTGGGTTCTCTATTCTGCTCCACTGGTCTGAATGTCTATTTTTATACCAGTACCATGCTGTTTTGGTTACAACAGCTTTGTAGTATAATTTGAAAGCAGGCAGTGTTATGCCTCTGGCTTATATTTTTGCTCAGGATTGCTTTGGCTATTTGGGGTCTTTTGTTTTTCCATATGAAAGGTAGGATTGTTTTTTCCATTTCTGTGAAGAATGGCATTGGTATTTTGATGGGGATTGCATTGAATATGTAGATCGCTTTGGGTAGTATAGACATTTTCACAATGTTTATTCTTCCAATCCAAGAGCATGGAATATCTTTTCATATTTTTGTGTCTTCTTTAATTTCTTTCAGAAGTGGTTTGTAGTTCTCATTGTAGAGGTCTTTCACCTCTTTGGTTAAATTGATCCCTAGGTATCTTATTTTTTTTGTGACAATTGTAAGTGGGCTTACTTTCTTTATTTCTCTTTCTTTAAATTCTTTATTTGAGTATATAAATGCTACTGATTTGGGGAATTTATTTTATATCCTGCAACATTACTGAAGTTATTAACCAGCTCTAGGAGTTTTTTGATAGAGTCTTTAGGTTTTTTGCATACAGTATCATGTCACCTGCAAATAGAGAAAGTTTGACTTCATCTTTTCCAATCTGGATTCCCTTTATTTCTTTGTTTTGCCTGATTGCTCTGACTAGTACCTCTAGTACTATGCTAAATAGATGTGGTGAGAGTGGGCATCTTTGTCTTGTTCCTGTCCTTAAGGGAAAGGCCTTCAATTTTTCCCCATTCAGAATGATACTGGTGGTGGGCTTGTCATAAATGGCTTTTATTGTGTTGAGATATTTTCCTTCTACAACTAATTTGTTGAGAGTCTTTATCATGAAATGATGTTGAATTTTGTCAAATGCTATTTCAGCATCTATTGAGATAATCATATGGTCTTTGTCCTTGAGTTTGTTGATGTGATGTATCACATTTATTGACTTTCATATGTTAAATCATCCTTGCATCCCTGGGATGAATCCCACTTGATCATAGTGTATAATTTTTTAAAACTATTTTGCTGTATTCTGATTGCTAATATTTTGTTGAGGATTTTAGCATCTAGGTTCATCAAGGATATTGGCCTATAATTTTCTTTTTTTGTTGTATCTTTATCTGGTTTTGGTATTAGAGTTTTGCTGGCCTCATTGAATGAGTTTGGGAGAGTAGTATCTGTTTCAATTGTTTGGAATAGTTTGAGGAGAATTGGCATTAACTCCTCTTTAAACATTTGATAGAATTCAGCTGTAAAGCCATCCAGACCCATACTTCTTTTTGTTGGAAGATTGCTTATTACCGCTTCAGTCTCCTTGCTGGTTATTGGTC
>NW_007726259.1:639552-640907 GCF_000696425.1 Galeopterus variegatus | reverse complement strand
TGAGTTTGGGAGAGTAGTATCTGTTTCAATTGTTTGGAATAGTTTGAGGAGAATTGGCATTAACTCCTCTTTAAACATTTGATAGAATTCAGCTGTAAAGCCATCCGGACCCGATTTTTCTTTGTTGAAAGATTGCTAATTACTGCTTCAATCTCCTTCCTTGTTATTGGTCTGTTCAGGTTTTCTATCTCTTCTTGGTTCAGTATTGGTAGTTTATATGTGTCTAGAAACTTATCCACATCTTCCAGATTTTCATATTTGTTGTCATACAGTTGTTTATAATAGTCTCTAATGATTCTTTGTATTTCTGTGGTATCAATCATAGTATCTCCCTTTTCATTTCTGATTTTTGTTATTTGGGTCTTCTCTCTTCTTATTTTTCTTAACCTAGCTAATGGTTTTTCTATTTTATTTATCTTCTCAAAAAACCAACTATCTTTTTGTTGATCTTTTCTATTGTTTTCTTGGTCTCTATTTCATTTAGTTCTGCTCTGATTTTAAATATTTCTTTCTGTCTACTACCTTTAGGTTTGGATTGTTGTTGTTTTTTATGTTCTTTGAGGCATAGTGTTAAGTCGTTTATTAGAAGTGTTTCCATTCTTTTGATATAAGCATTTACTGCAATAAATTTGCCTCTTAGTACTACTTTTGCAGTTTCCCACAGGTTTTGGTATGATGTGTCTTCATTTTCATTAATTTCACGACCTTTTTTGATTTGCCATCTAATTTCTTCTTGGACACATAGTTTGCTCAAGAGCATGTTGTTTAATTTCCATGTATTTGTATAGTTTCCATAGTTTCACTTGTTATTGATTTCAAGTTTTCATCTGTTGTGGTCTGAGAAGCTACTTGAAGTGATTTCAGCTTTTTAAAATTCATTTAAACCTGATATGTGACCTAACTATCAGGTGTCCAACTACTATCATAATGGGGTCTCTTTCTTTAGGTCTAATAGTGTTTGCTTTATATATCTAGGTGAAGCAGTGTTGTGTGCATATATGTTTACAATTTTATGGCTTTTTGACGGATAGATGCCTTTATTATTATATAGTGGTCTTGTCTCTTGGTGTTTTTGGTTTAAAGTCTAATTTATGTGATATAAGAATGTCTAAACTTTCTCATTTTGGGTTTCCATTTGTATGGTATAACTTTTTCCATCCTTTCACTATTATTCTGTGTGTGTCTTTAGGTGAGGTGAGTCTCTTGAAGACAGCATTTAGTTGGGTCTCACTTTTTAATCTAGTCACTTTGTGTCTTTTGAGTGGGGAATTTAACCCATTTACATTTAGGGTTGTTATTAAAAGGTATTATCTTACTCCTGGCATTTTATCAATTTTCATTTGGATATTTTAAAT
>NW_007726259.1:637431-638151 GCF_000696425.1 Galeopterus variegatus | reverse complement strand
TATTTCACTGAGTTTCCTTATGATTGTTGCTCAGAATTCTTTTTCAGTCACTTCAAGGATTGCACGAACTATGGGATCTGATACTTGAGAACTACCATATTCATTTGGTGGTGTCATTATTTACTTGTTTTTTTCATATTTCTAGTATCTCTGTGTTGATGTTTGATCATCTGGTAGTGAAGTTGCCTTTTCTATTACTGTGGAGTAGACCTTGAGGAGAGAGACTTCCTCTTATAGATGTGTTTTATATCACCTGTTGAGTAGGGTGTTTTAGTATTGGTTCTGGATAGACACAGTAGTGTAGTCTGTATGTGGGTACTTTGGCTGTATTTAGTGTTGGAGTTGCATGTGAGTGTGTCCATGGCCCAGGCACTGGGGCACTTAATGACTCCTTGCTGAGGTTAGTGATACTGTGTTGTTTTGTTGAGTACATGGATGAGCTCTCATGTTCTTGGGAGAAGTTTTAGGGTGACCTGTCTCTCTTTGGCTGGGATGGGTGTCCCTGGGCAGCCTTGTTGGTATCCTGGCTAGCATCCCATAACTTTGATGGGTACACTGGGGTATACTGGAGTTCTTCAGTTTGAATGAGTGACCCTGGGTAGGGTTTCTCTTTCTTCTTTTCTACTGTCAGAAGCTCCTCCTAGGTTCTTGTTTTCCCCAGTTGAGGATGGTTTGGTGGTGATTGAGAATTTTCTTTCTTACTCTATTTGGGTGTGCTGG
>NW_007726259.1:619398-635633 GCF_000696425.1 Galeopterus variegatus | reverse complement strand
TAATTTAATCCAGAAAAAGTGTGCCTGTTTTGTAATGCTTCTGTTCCTCTGATGATACATAAATTCTGGTCAACAATATGGCAGTTTCTCTAGGAATAATGTTTTCAGCACTTTTTCCCCCCCTCAATTTTAGGTGATATATATTTTTATCAGTTTTATTCTTTCTGTCTCTTAAGACTCTCAAAATAATTTAGTTTAATTAAATTTTCTTTACTTGTGTTTAAGATTATTCTACATTAAATAACTTACAATTGCATGATATTCTTTTTCTCTTTTATACATAATGGTTGACAGTCCATGTTTGAAATTACAGAAAAATGGAATTAGTAAGTACATTTGTAACTTTTATTTCTATGTAATTTTATAAATGCACCCAAGTCTGCTGTATTGCTTTATAATATTCTCTTTCCATTGTATAATTTAAACTGCTTTGTTACATTCTAACTAGAATTTAGCCAAATCTGCACCTGCTGTGTTTGTTTCAGAGAACACTTTACATATTGGGAAAGGAACTCTATTTTGTGAATTTAAATTGACTGTAGATTTTGTTTTTAGGCCTTTTTAAAAAAAATATTTTTGGTATTTGAATACTCATAATGATTCACTTCTCCTTTTTATGTATTGAATACTCAGAAATTATCTTTTTTCTTTTGTCTACAAAGAGTAATCAAGTTGATAAGGTAATGAAAGATCACTCCAGACGTTAGAAATAGCACAAATGGTGGGGGAGGGAGGAGGAAAAATGGCAGACTTACAGGCACAAAACTATGCTATCCAAATCTACCCTAAATGAATCACTGTGCAGTATGTGCATATATTGAAACAACACATTGTACCCCACAAATATGTACAAATAAATGTTTTCTTTAAAAAAAGGAAATAACACAAACAAAGGCATGGAAATGGGTGATAATGTTCAGGGCACTGCAAGAACTTAATTCAGGGAGGCTGAAGTGGAGGGGTGTGTGTGTGGGGGGGGAGGTGTGAATAGGCAGATCAAGATGTAGTAGCTTTTTTTTTGCAGATGGACACTGCTGAGGATTTTAACCAGGAAAATAATAATGGGTAAGTGATTTGGAAGGGAACGAGGTAAATGTAGGAATCCCAAAGAAATGACAATTGTATTTTAGAAAAAGTATGTAGAAAATGAAGAGGGACTGTCCCAAGTTAGTGACCATTGGTACATTTTGGTACCAGTGTTGGTATAGGAGGTAATGGGTGTAAGAGAAAAGTAAGGAGAAAGTGTCTTAGGTGGAAATATCTAAGCTCTCTCATAAGCATCTTTAAAAATATAAGTAAATTAGGACAATACCCAGCAAAATAATAGAAAACTTTCCTGCTACAAACACACAGAAACAGTGGATATAATATAACAAATAAAAATATGTAACTGACCTTGAATAAAAGGAAGCAAGAAATCAAAGCCATCGCATTACATATGTTTAAAATTATGGGAGGCCATTGTTTTGGACTGAGCTCCTGCACTAGGTCACAACAGATGAGACCAAACCGAAATAGAGTCACTCATGCTGACTGCCACATAACCAAACTAAAACTTTAAGGAAGTAGGCAGATCCCCAAGCAGTTTATCCTGAAAACAGGAGATTCTAATCTGGCTGAGTCAGCTTAATAAGGAAGTCCCCTCTGATATAACCCTTACAAAAAGAAAGTTAACTGAAGTAACCTGATGTTAACCAATCAGCTTTCATTCCATATTGTTCTGTTTCCTTGTTCCCATCTCACAAAACCATCTGTTCTGTTATTGTCCTCATTGGAGACCCTCATTCTGTTTTGTGGAATGGAGGCTATCCTAATTCATGAATTTCTAATAAATGCCATTTAGATCTGTAACTAAATTTGTTATAATTTTGTCTTTTGACATGTATGAGTGGTTGCCATGTTATGCAGAGAGGTTTGGGTCATTAAATATTTTGTCCAGCTTCATAGAATATGTTCACATTCTTAAATACTAGTATAAAGCCATTGACTCTGGGCAACATTAAGTTCATATAACTGTGTCATCAAAGGGAATGGAAGCCCTTATGGTCAACTTGATTGGCTTGGTCTTACTGGGGAGTTGAGAAATTCTCATAAGTGGTATGCTACAGAGATAGCCTAAAACGAAGGGACCTGTCACAGGGCACAGTCAGCAGTTGCGTGTACCTCACTGCAGAACTTACCCTGTTATTCAGAGAATTTGTAAATTGGTAAAATTGTTTTCTTGTGAATATCTCCTTTGGCCCTTTGCTGGCTGCTGCTTACCCAAAGCAAAGAAACAAAGTTTATTATCCTCAAACTGTCTACATTTTTGATTTCTCTGTTTTTGTCATTTACAAATGAAATTATTCTATTTATTGGTTTCAGTTGTGAATAGCGTGCTCATGATTAATAATGGGTCTTAAAATTTTTCTATAATATTTTCTAAATTTGTTTTAAATTCATGAAACTCTATTATGTATGAAAATCAGTTCTACCAGTGAAAATAGGCCTTTTTATTTAAAATTAAATATATTTCAAGAACAATAATCACCTTCCTTTCTAAAAGAACATTTTTGAGAATTAATAATTAGCTGAGTTAATGGCCTTAAAATTTTAGGACCACCAATTTTCTCATGTACTTATTAATCCTTCCAAAATTCCCAAGACTGAAATAAATAGCATTCAAATAAAAGGAGAAATAGTGGGATCCAATAGAATTTGGCAAAATGTCAGAGACAGTATTTAGAGTGAAAATTATGAGAAAATGCTGAATATATGTGATGAATTGGTTGGCATATAAAAAGAATTGAAAGCAAGTAATTACTGGAGTAAAAAGAGGAGGGGAACAGAAAATAGCAGAGATTGTCCAAAAAAATAATGAATGGGTAGTTCAGTGTCATTCATAGTGGCTAAAAAAAGCTCACTTAAAATGATAGTGGGAAATAGTAGAATAAATATAATCCTGGTAGAAATTTCAGCTAAGTTTGAATACTGCAAAGCTTTAAATACCATATATAATTAAATGTGGTGCTTTAAAATATAATGTTACTCCTGATAAAATTGGCCTATAAATTAAGGAGTGATAAAGGATAAGATTCTGGAGAATTCTGCTACTATGAAGCTTAACTGTGGTTAGAGCCTCACTTTGAATTGCATGATGATGAATTAATAAGATCAGTTTTTGCACGTGTGAAAAATCCAAGGGAAAGTAGATATATATACTGTTGAAAACTCAAATTAGAGAAAATACAGAATAAACTATCTTCTCATTCTTCCCAATCTAATACGCTAAAATGTATTGAAATGGAAAAATAAGTGTGCTGCTCCTTCTCAAGAAAGCATACCTCATGATGTAGAATAAAATTGCGCTAGAATGGAGTCAACATTTTGTGAAATCAAAAAAAAATTTAGCTAATTTAACTTATGTTGGCCCGTCACTATCAGAGTCTGTAGACATTGTTATATTTTAAAGAAGACCATTGGAAAACTGACTAGGCATCTATTTGATTTGGAGCATAAGAAAACTGGACCTAGAATATAAAGGGGGCCAGGAGGGCAATTAATATACAGATTGAATATTGTCACAGAATTGTACTAAGTCTCTCCTTACCACTCAAGCAAATGATTACCAGCAGAAAACAATGGACTTGAAATTCACTCCATGTTAGTCTGGAACAAAGTCCTGAGGCAGACCATAAATCTTGTGTGTATGCTTAGCGTAAGTGTGGGTCTTTTATTTTTATTTTTTTGGCATTACTTTAGTCATTCTTAAGTTACAAAATTATAGAATCAGAATTGGAAGGACATCTAGAGATGTCAACTAAATCACTTCTCTGAATCAACTGACCTACCTTTGTGTAAACATTTCCAGGAACAAAACATTTTACCACTCCCTCAAGGAGATCGTTAAATCATTCCAATGTTCATAAGCCTAAAAGCTAGGAGTTCTACTTCCAGATGGGCATTGTATTTGCCCTCATTCCTCTGTTCCCTGCCCCTTCCTCTCCCACTCCATCCAGATTCCTATTTATTGAATCCTATATTCCTTTATTCAAGTAAATCAGTTTTCCTTCTTTCTATAATCCTGTTGAGGTTTTTTTTTTCTAATATCCCAATGCCACATTTGTTTTTCCTCTGTTTCTTCTCAACATCCCCAGATATCTTATATTTTCTCTGGAATCTTCAATAAGTTTCTTTTATTTTAGATTGAAAGCAAATGAACCAAAATGTTATAAACCAAGCTGGGAGGAAAATGAGGTATTGGAAAGTGTGAATATCTAAAGGGCTATTTTCACCAATTGCAGGATTTAAAGGCATTCTTGCAGGCTTAGGAGAACCTCAGTGGGGATGGCTGCCAAAATCTCTTTTAGGTTTACTTACCCAGGCAAAATTGTGGGGGATACGTCTGGCCAACATCCTATTAGCATACATAAAACTCTGTTGGAATGTTTATGGAATTAATCAGAATTCAGAATTTTTTTAAAAAAGCATGGTTGAGGGATTCAATTAATGAATTGAATTTCAGGATGTTTTTATTTTTGTAGGGACTGCCTGTAAAATATCAGCAGGTGGCATGTCAGGCCATGGGAGACCTTGCACTTAAAGAGGCACTCATTTAGGTATATATTTTCTATCTAGCAAGTTAACACATCAGTTTGGAGCTTGTAGCATACCCCAATTCCTAATTTCATAAATTCCACAGAATTTTCTGAAGAATAATCTTTAGTTTTTAAAAAATCTAGAATCACTATTCAAGTCAATTTACAAATATATCCAGTGATTCTTCTTTTGTGAGCTAAATTCTTGATTTATTTATGTTGATGATGCTTTAGAGCCCTGCTGAGTTTTCACCATCAAGGCAGTCCTTTGATTTGCTTAGCATAAGAGGGTATTTTTTGCACTAAGTGAGGAACACAATTATTCCAAAAGTCTCAGCTTCTGATAGCTATAGGATTATATTCTAAAATGGTATCATACATATTCATCAGTTTTGTGGATAAAAATAAATGCAGTATTTTAAATGTACAATGTTTTTTATTAATAGAACTTATGTAGCCTACTTGTGTTTATGGAGAGTTATTCTTTGTAGGATGTATTCAGTAAAGTGTCAATGTCTGTCAGACAAGAATTCTATGACAGAACCATTACAGAGGGACAGATTACTGTTTTGAATGGCCCAGGAGTAAGAGCGTTGAAAGTCTGAAGTCAGAGCTCAAACACACTGGACAAAGGTTGTAGAAAATATGTAAATAAATCAAGAGGCTAATTGAAGAATTCTTTATAGCTAAAGAAATAAATGTACCAATTAATTGAAGTGTAATGAGAAGGTTAGCTATGACAGATGTGTTAGTCTGTTTTTGTTGCTTATAACAGAATACCTGAAATTGGGTAATTTATAAAGAAATGGGATTTATTTCTTACAGTATTGGAGGCCAGTAAGTTTACAGCCCAGGGGTTACTTATGGTGAGGGCCTTCTTTTGGGTGTTGACTCTGCAGCAGTGCAGGGTATCACCTCACGAGGAATGGCACTCTCCTTATAAAGTCATCAGAACTGTGTTCATTACTCCATGAGTGGATCAATCCATTCATGAGAGCACAGTCCTCACAACCTAATCACCTTTTAAAGTCCCCACATTTCAGGTACCATAATTGGACTTCCATTCCTCTTAGCACTGTTAGAATGCAGGTCAAGCTTCAGTGAATTTTAGGGGGACATTCAATTTACAGCAACAGATAACAGAATAAGAGCCATCTCCATTTTTTTTTCCTAAAAGTATGCTTATGAGTTATGTATGTGTGCATGTTCTATCCTATAAGATGATGAGTTATATGAAATATGAATAATGAATACTATAGTTACACACATGCATAAAAGGACAGTCTTTTTCATACTGTCAATACATAAAGTCTGTGTTGAAGATTAATGTTGCAGCCAGTTGTTCCTGTCCTGGTCTTTAAAGGCCTATCTTCCATATGAGGAGTTCGTAAACTTTTTCTGTAAAGGTCCAGATAGTAAATATTTCAAGCTTTGTGGGCCATGTGGTCTCTGTTGCATCTCCTCAATCTGCTGTTACTGTGCAAAAACAGCCATAGACAATACAGAAACAAATGGGCATGACAATATTCCAACAAAACTTTATTTTCAAAAACAGGTGGCAGGTGGGATTTTGCCTGTGGACGGCAGTTTGCCGACCCCTGTACTAGGTTTCTGATTCCTGCTCATTAGACGGCTCTGTCTTTTTTGGAGATAACTAAATCGTTTTGAATTCTCCTTTAAGAGTATTTTAAAAGGCATCTTCCAGTCCTTTTAAATCAGTGCCCTTCTGCAGGAGAGCCTTATTGCAGCAAATGTTCTTTCAGTGCTGGAAAGTATTACATTGGGGCTACATTGGGAGAATGGGATACTACTTCTCTCCTGTACATGCTGGAATGACTCCCAGAGAAGCCCTGCAATGGATGGCACCAAGCAATGACAAAAGAGTCAGGAAGCTCGAGGTCTAGTGTCTATCTCTTTGACTGCAGGCGTTGGTTTTCTCAGTAATAAAGGAAGATATTGGGTCTAGACGTTCTACAAATTCTCTACCAGCTCCAGGATTTTATGATGCTAAATTAAGGTTCCTGGCAAAGCCGATTCTGTAGGCTGTCTCAGATCACTGTGTCTTACTTTTCTGCTGTTTTCCTCAGACAGAAAAAATAGTAGACACTCACAACTTTTGAAAGGGAATGCATTTCTGTGTTTACCTTAGGAATTGATGAGAACGGTCGCACTTGTTGTCAGTTTTTAACACCGTTTTTGAGTTCATATATTTTGCTTACCTGGAAGAGACTAGCATTTCTCTTGAGGATATTTGTGGATAGGCTCTGGAATATTTTGCTCTTAAAATGTATAGTTATAATGCATATCCTTTAAAAATTGGCTTACATTTTATAGTGTGGTATATTTCATCCTTTCTGAAAAGCACATTTCTTTTTGCATTTTAGCATGTGTGAAATCAGAATGTATCATACAATCGCTCTGCTTTAGGTAGCTATTGTGATGCATGTGTTATTGTCTGTACATAGGAACGGAAACTTTATATATTCTGTTTGTGTATGTGTGTATTATAAATTTTCTGCACCTTGCAAGGAAGTCCTGAAGAAAATAGTGAAGCACAATTTAAAACAATGCTGCCTTACCAAGGCTCTTGATAGCTCAGAGGACAATTTTATATAGGAAATTATGAACCTCAATGATTCTAATTTATCATTAACTTGGGACATGAATGTGAGGAAATTTTAGAAATACTCTCAATACATTTATTTTGCTTATATTTCTTTTTACATATATGCCAGTGATGTATAAAAAAGATTTATGTCCAAATAATTTTAAGTGAGCGAAATTTTAGAAATACTCTCAATACATTTATTTTGCTTATATTTCTTTTTACATATATGCCACTGATGTATAAAAAAGATTTATGTCCAAATAATTTTAAGTGAGCCCTTTTAGTAATGTAAAAAAACTGCAAGTTATGAAAAGTATTGTGACATAATTTAATTAGCATTTTTTTCACTCTTAATGGTACATAAAATAAGGTGTGTTCTTACAATTGATGGCATCTTAGATTTATAAACATGGTATTAATAGGTGTGGTGGGAAATTTTTGATAAGAATTAGATCAAAGAGTATGAATTAAAAAGAGAATCAGATAAATTAGAGCAAAAAAGATTTTATTTTGCACTTCAGCATTGAGAGAGGTAAAAGATGAGTAAAACAAATTGAGATCTTTCTGTATGCTTCTGTGAAGCAGAGCAAATGAGCTAAGATTAGTAGAGTTATACAATGAAGTCCCCTGAAGAACACTAACTTTCCTTTCTTTTGCGTCAATGTCCCTAGCAGCTAGAACAATGCCTAGCACAGAGCTGGCCACCCATTATTTTTTGTTGACTGTGAATGAGGATAAGGAGGCCTCTTGAGGGAAACTGGTAGATAGGAGGATCAAAGGCTATGCAGCCCTTCACATTGACATGAAGAGCTGGGAAAACAGCCATGGTCACAAATGCAAGTGTCCTTTGGCTCTCAAAGGTTATGAATATTTATACAAGTTACCCTTACACTTGATATCTGAATTTACATTAGATAAAGAAGCACGAGTCAACAGCACTTGTTCTCAGAGTTGTAGGTGTATGTGCTGAAAAGGTGGCCTTGACAAAAGAAGTAACCAGCTTGAATTAAATGAGAACAAAGCAGGAGTTATCATTTTTTTTTTTTTAAATTTATCATTTCAGATCTCGGCAAAACACTTTCTAAGAGTATTCCATGATTAAACAATCCTTTAAGCATTGACCTGAGAGAAGAAATAAAAAGCCCAGGGATATCAGTTTCTGTACCAATTTTGACAGGAGCAGATGCTAACTACACAGAATTCTTGCAGAACTTGTTTCCATATGGTCTCCAGTATGTTTTGTTCCTGCAATTTTTAGAGTCTGAAATACTTTGGAAAGCTTAGGTGTCATCACCACCCAAGCAAAACCAAATTCTTACAAAACTTACAAAAGAAACTTTTTGGCTAGAGGAATGAATTAATTTTCTTAAAAATAGATGTTAAGGTGTTAAGATGAAAGTTTTGCTGGGTTATTCAGAATTTTAGTATATGAGTAAAAATGTAGGTCCCAGCTTTCTTTAAAATACCTCCAGTACCAAATTATCTAATTTAAAATCTTTGTTAATATTCTGTTTTTTGACAGCGTACACTCTAGGAATAAGTACACATAAATACAAAAATATATATTTAGAATTTAGTTGTGGAGATGATGGTAATATGTATTAAAGAATTGGAATATTGTTGTATGATAAGGATTAACATTTTGTAGGAGAAATTTTAATTGATGTGGAAATGCTAAAGTGCAAAAGATCAGTGAAGGCAAGAGTTTTCATAGAAGTCTTTTTAAAGGAGACTCTACACTGCCATGAAAGTGGCTAGACACCACAACCACCACGCAGATGGTCCGCCAGCCACTGGAGTGCATTGACACAAGGAGAGTCACCAGCAGAGACCAAAGAAAAGAAGAGGATGTCTCTCTCCACAAAGCCCATTCTGGAGTGACAGAAGAAGCGTCTACTCTACAATAATGTTGGGGGACCTGAACACACCTCTCAGCATTGGACAGATCCTCTAGGCAACAATTCAACAGAGTAACCATTACTCTTTCAGAGGGAGAGAAGAAATCTAGGGTTATCAGAGGTGGGAGGGGGAAGGAGAAGGGGATAGGAAGAGATTGGACAAGGAGCATAAAGAATAAGTATGATTTGTAACAATATATATGCTAGTAATATTGATTTAATCAACATATCTCAATGTTGAACCCCCAAAATATATATAATAAATTATGATTCAATAATACTTTTTTTAAAAAAGGAGATTTTAAATCTTTATCAGAAGTTTGATAGACCATCGTAAAAAGTTGAGTACTGTCAAAGCAGCTGAGTGAAATATCAAAATATCCCCCAGTTTAGAGATGAAAGTAGTAAGGCACTAGGAGGTCAGTTACCTTGGCCAGGTTTACACAGTTAATAAATGTCAAGGCTTAGCTTTGAGCTGAAGCAGTCTGTGCTCTTAAGCACTGTACTGTCCTGTAAGCAAAAACCAGGAAATGATATAGGCTTACTGTAGTCTATGGCAGATACGCTAGTGTATTGGGCTTGCGAGTAGAATGGATAGGACTTGGTGATAGATTAGAGGTTAAATATTTTTGGGGGGGTGGCAGTAGAAAGGGAGGAGTCAAGAATGGTGCCTATTGTGGTACCACACAGATACGTACATTCAATTATGTTTCGATAAAAAAAAAAAGAATGGTGTCCACATTTCTTAAACTGGGTTAAGCCCTAAAATGAGACAGAGAAGGTTTTTGTTGATGAACAGGAATATCATGAAACATAATAATTTGGGAAGTGTAGTGATACAATATGCTTATGTAAGAAGGATGCATTTGACAATACTGGGAATAATGAATCAGAAATGCAAAATCTAAGAGTCAAGGAAGTCCTTTGTGAGGAGTCTGCTGCCATGACTCCTATGTGAGAAGCTGAGAGGCTTGCATCATGGGATTTAGAAATGGCCATGAAGGATGTTTTGAAGAAATATTTCACAGTCTTTGAAAGCTTACTGGAAATGAGAAAAGAAGAAAAATGGATCAAAAGTGTGTATCTAAGAAAGCCGTGAACTTTTGTAACCTTTAGGAAAGCTGAAATCTTTTATGGTGACCTGGATATACTTTTTAATCATCAGTCACTTCCACCACATTTCCAGCAGTTGCATAAACTCTGAGGCAGGGCTGAACCTAGTGGCTTGGACCAGCCACCTTCAAATTAACACCCAGGCCTTTGAGAGTATATCTTGCACAAAATTGAATTTGCATGATTAAAATTTTGTTTCTTGCAAAACAGATTTTTTTTTTGTTAACTTTTTTTCTATTCAAGTTGAATTTAATAAATATTTATTGAGGGATTATTCTAAGTCAACAAAGTACTGACAAAAACACTAGGACGCTGCCCTCATAGTTTACTTTGACTCTGGAAGATGTTTTGTGTTTGCATTTATGAGGCACAGACATACAATGCAACACAAAAGAACATATATTAAAAATAACATTATTTTTGTAGTGTTCTTCATAGATTCCAAAGGGTAGAAGTGAATATGGTGAATAGATCACTGTATAAAATTTTCACACATTTCCCTTAAATGTCAAGCCAACAAAGTAAAATTTCCAAAAGTTTCATTTTAAGAAGGGGATGGTTTTCAGGGTGAATATGGTGAATAGATCACTGTATAAAATTTTCACACATTTCCCTTAAATGTCAAGCCAGCAAAGTAAAATTTCCAAAAGTTTCATTTTAAGAAGGGGATGGTTTTCAGTGTAACTTTTTCTAACAGCCTCTTGAGATTTGTTCCTGTTTGCATTTTGAGCAAAACGATTCTGAAACATAACCTGTAAAAATACCAAACAGCAACAAAATAAAAACATTTGCTTTCCTTTATTTAACGCATATCGAGTGTTAATTTTTGTGTTCTATAAAGTACAGCTAATTATGCTGTCTGTAGCAGTTAGCATTAACATGCCATTTCCATTTTCACACAGGACTAGGCTAGGGAAACTGCTTTGTTTGAGAGAGACTTTAAATGTTGCTCAAGTGAAAAAAGAAGCAGATGAAGCTGGAGGCAGCTAGGTGGGGTAAAATAAGTGCATATATTTCCATATCAGACAGTTTTGTGAAATCTCAGGTTGGGGAGTACCAGGAAGGGGAGAGTCTGAAAATGAGCCAATAATAAACTAGGTAGGAGTGGTAGGAGTGAGGTGGCGACAGACTCATCCATTCAGTCTTTTGTTGAGACTTGGGAAAAGAGGCTGAACATCTTGGCTGTGATCACAAGAGCAAAAAGAGCTATTATCACACCCTAGAGAAGAGTTGACATGGCAAGAAGGCTAAATGAGGAGGAAAGACAGGTTCCCTGAGACTATTGCTGTCAGGTAAAGAGGAAATTGTAATTGCCTAGATGAGAAATGGTCAAGTCTTAGGCTAAGACAGTGGCAGACAAATGAAGGAAAGGAGGGTGTGTAATTGTCAAGCTACAGCATTTTAGAGCTGGATGGTGCCTTAACAATAATCTGCCAGATGAGAAATTGAGATTATACTGTTTACAATTTGAACAGCACTTGAGCCAGTTTCCTAACATTGCTGATAGCCAATTTTACTAATTTGTAAAAGTGTCCCAGTACTCTTTTCACTGAGGTGACTTATGTGTGTTGTAAATCACAACACATAGTAGATAGAGAAGATGTAATTATAGGAGACATTTTTAAAAAAGCAGTGATAAGTTTTGGCAACAGACTCCATGTGCCAAGTGAAAGAGATGAGTCAGAGTTTAGTCATTAACACATTTTGTTCTCTATAGGCCACATGCATTTATGAGACACTATAAATGAAGATGATTAACATGCTTTTGAACCCTGAGAAGTATATTGTTAAAACAGTTTTCCATGTTGGCCTTTTATATTATAACTCCCAAACATTCCATAGCTGGAGAAGCAGTCTTCTGAGTTGATTTTGTTTACTGTGTTCTATCATTTGTTTAACACAAGCATAAGGTCAGTTTTTCCTCTTTTATCTTCTGATCCATGTAGTGTCTGGGTAAAATATTTCATTTCATGTGAAGGCCTTGGCCTTGCTCTTTGGTGTCATCCATGGATCCTCTTGTCACCTTCATCGGGTATGGCTTGCTTGTGAGTGCCTTGTATAAGGAGTTTGTTTTTTAGCAGCATATTTCATAGAATCATCATGTACCTCTTGTTTCAGAGGCACCATAGCAAAGAGAGTCCTGGCGCTGTATTTCTGATTGCTCAAAGAAACCTTGGATACACCTCTCCAATTGATAGCTCAGGACCCTGATTTCCAAGTCACCTGCTTATATACACACCGGTGCCAATGCAGCAAAAGGATGTTTTATTTCCGAACAGGAAAAAGAAAGAAAAGAAATTCCAGTTTATTGGCTAATAATCCTGGTTTTGACAGTTTGCCTTTACTTCTGCTAAAGATGTATTTAAGATCCACCAATTCTAAATTCTTCTGTATTTATCTTCACAAAACTCCAGTACCACATGTCTTATTCCTACAACTTTACAACATTCCTCCTGAATCAGTAAAGGGGAAATAGAAGAGTCCTGTGACAACTATTTGTACTCAGATGAATATACTGTTGAGGACTAACAGGAAAGGGTAGTTTCTAAGACTCAGATGAACTCAAATCCACACATGTCTGCTTCTCACACTTAGAAGCAAGGCCAACAGGTTCATGAGCTGTCCTGCAAATCTCATACTACATCCTGCCTCTATGGCCTTTTAATGAGCTCAAGCATTTGATTTTCCCAATTAGATTTTTTTCTTGTTCACTGTATGTTTATGGAGGCAAAAAGATATCAGGAAAAACAATTTTGTGAAGTAACAGTAGCAATGGGGCTTCCTGGGACTCCCTCCAAATCCACAAGGGGAGAGAGCACCCAGTTTAGGGAATATTTAACACCACCTCTTAGACATTAAATAAAAGAAGCGAATTATTCTGGTCCTACTAGGAACCTCAGGCCACGAGTATTGTCCAGGAGGCTCCTGCTGTGTTTTAATACATTTGTAAAGCACTTATATCCTTCCTGTCTGTGATTATCTTACTTGATCCCATCAGACAAGCAAGCCCGATTGTTCTGTCAGCAATCTCACCATCATCCCAGGGATTTATTCTGTTCTTTTTATTTTTTATTCAACAAACATATGAATGTTGCCTCAATGCGATTCTCTATGTTTGACTTTATCAGACAAGCAAGCCCGATTGTTCTGTCAGCAATCTCACCATCATCCCAGGGATTTATTCTATTCTTTTTATTTTTTATTCAACAAACATATGAATGTTGCCTCAATGCGATTCTCTATGTTTGACTTGGTACGTAAATTATAATTGGTTCATAATGCTAGATAAGTGCTGTAATAAAATATGAACCATCAGCCCTGGGAGCAGAGAAAAGGAAGTCAGACTGTGCAATTGTGAGTTTGTAATTATGCAAAGGTGGGGTCCATTTAAGAAACTGCAAGGAGTCCAATATAGGTGAATTATAGCATTAAGGGGCTAGAGATGAGTTTGCTGAGTTCCATGCCAGAACACGAGGGTCTTCCATAACATGTGAAGCAAACTCATAAATGGCCCATCTCATCTCCCCTCAGTCTTTCTGAATTCACCTACAGCTGCAGGATGGAATAGTTTCTGTAACATGGACACTTTCCCATCTCAAAAGTATCTGTTTTTCTCTGCCCAAGATCTTTCTCTAGTACTTTGGGGAATGGCTCCCTTTAAGCAGCACCAATTAGAAGTAGTGTTAATATGCCTAAGAGCACTCTCAGCAATAGGGTTTGGAGTCAATGAGAAAATGCCCCAGCCCCAACGCAATTCTCGGGTGTGTTCCAGACACATAGGTCTGCAATGGGAGTGAGCCCCAGTTGCCCACAGAGGTAACCCACTCTTAAGGCACTCTTAATAGACTTTTCTCCCTTCCCTGTCCAGCTTTTTCCATTCCATCATTTGTAATTCCTGAGACCATCTTCAAAGAACCAATCTGTACCCAGATCCTTATTTCAAACTAAGACATTATGATAAAGTATGAACTTGATCCTCTAGGCTACAAGGAGCCATGTTTGAATTTTAAAGTAGGGAAAAGATGTGATCTGATTTACATTTCAGAAAGTTCATGGTCTGAAGTGTGGAGAATATATTGCAGCAGGACAGGACTGGAGGCAAGAACAGTAGGAGGTTGTTGAGTTAATCGGGGCAGGATATGACTATTTTGGGGAGGAAGGCATATAAAGAAGATATTTCTTCCCCCCCCCCAGCTTTATTGAGGTGTACTTGACAAATAGAAATTCTATGTATTTAACGTGTACAGCATGATGCTTTGATATACATTGTGAAATGATTACCACAATCAACATATCCAAGCTAATCAACATATCCATCACCTTACATAATTATAATTATAATTTTTGTGGTTAGAACACCGATGATCAGCTCTTTTAGCAAATTTCAAGTATGCAGTACAGTGCTATTAACTATAGTCACGACGCTGTGTATTAGACCTCCAGAACTTTTTCATCTTGCATAACAGACATGTTGTATCCTTTGAACAGCATCTCCCCATTTTCCCTTCCCTAAAGCCTCTGGCAACCATCACCCTACTCTTTGCTTTTAGGAATTCAACTATTTCAGATTCTATGTATACGTGAGATCATGTAGCATATGTCTTTCTGTGTCTGTCTTATTTCACTTAGCATAATCTCCTCCAGGTTCATCCATGCTGTTGCAAGTGGTAGGATTTCCTTCTTTTTTTAAAGTCTGAGTAATATTCCATTATAAATATAGGCATGTGTGTATATACATATGCATATAAGGGTACTTCAAAAAGTTCATGGAAATATTTGTATTATCTTTTCATTCTATTTTTCCATGAACTTTTTGAAGTACCTTCGAAAACGTATTTTCTTTATCCATTCATCCATTGACGGACATTTATGTTGTTTTCATATCTTGTCTATTGTGAATAATGCTGCAATAAATACAGGAATTAGGATATCTCTTCAAATACTGATATTATTCCCTTTGGATACATACCCAGTACTGGGAATTCTGGATCTTCTGATAGTTCTGTTTTTAATTTTTTGAGAAACTTCCATATGGTTTGCCATAATGGCTGCACCAATTTATATTTCCACCAACAGTGTTTGAGGGTTCCTTTTCTCCACATCCTCACCAATATTTGTCATTCTTTGTCTTTTCAATAACAGCCATTCTAAAGGTTTGAGGTAATATCTCATTGTGCTTTCATTTCCCTGATGATTAGTGATATTGAGCACTTTTTCATATACCTGTTGGCCATTTTTATCTCTTCTTTGGAAAAAATGTCTGTTCAGGTCCTTTCCTATTTTTTAATCAGGTTATTTTTTTTTCCTATTGAGTTGTTTGAGTTACTTATATATTTTTGATATTATCCTCTTATCAGATATGTGGTTTGCGAATATCTTCTCACATCCCATACGTTGTCTTTTTTTAAACTCTTATTTCCTCTGATGTACAAAGCTTTTTAGTGTAGTACTATCACACTAGTGTATTTTTGTTGTTATTGCTGCCTGTGCTTTTGGGGTCATATCCAAAACAATTGCTCAGACCAAAGCAAAAAAGCTTTTCCCTTATGTTTTCTTCCAGGAGTTTTATGGTTTCAGATCTTATATTTATGTCTTTAATACATTTTGAGTTGCATTTTGTATATGGTGTGAAATAAAGGTTTAATTTTATTCTTCTGAATGTGTATCTCCAATTTACTTCTCCAAGTTTTTTTTTTATTGTAACATAGTTGGTCATACATATCTGTGGGGTACAGAGCTGAATATTAATACCTGTGCAATATGTGATGCTCAAATCAGGATAATTAGTATATTAAACATTATAAAATGTAATTGTTTTTCTTGTCCCTTTACCAATTCTTCCTTTACCCGCCCCCCCCACTCTCCCTTTGCCATATCTGGTAACCTCAGTTCTGTTCTCTCCTTTTGAAAATTCAACATATTATTGTGATCGTTGTATCTTTATTTTTTTATTTGTTTGTTTATTGTTTATTCATTTATTTTTTCCTTTTTGTCTTTTTTCGTGTCCAGCAATGGATCGCAACCCTCAGTGTCACGCCC